>NW_015554112.1:92488-99636 GCF_001515605.1 Sinocyclocheilus anshuiensis | reverse complement strand
AAAAAAAAAAAAAAAATCCATGGATCATATGTGTCCTCACAGAAATGTTTTGTAGTAATATAATAGCAGAGAGAAAGAAAGAATGAAAAGAAGGACATTGCCAACAACAGACCGCCAATCCGTATTTACCCCTCATGCTGTCTTCTGGGGATTACAAGGGAACTGAGTAATGCACGGCGTCAATCTCCATGACTCTTTCATTTCCTGTGTTGCTTTCTGATTGTTTCTTCTTATAATTGAAGAAAAGCTCCATGACTGAAAATATGTTGCTGGGTTTTGCACACACACAATCACACGCACTGATTATGTCCTCATGCACAGTAATGGTGGACTATTTAATGAATGAATTACACACATGTGCATGCTTCAGACAACACTGAGATACATTTTAATCACTTGGATATTGCCCCTTCATTTCCATAAATAACCAAACTTAATTTGTTTCCCAAACATGCAGACACATCTACTTCTCTCATCTCATTTTTCTCCTTTTCTTGCATTCTTATTCTCTTACATTGTAATTTTCTCTTCTTCCCCTTTGTATCTCTTCTAGATCTATTTCTCTCCTTTCACTTAATCTCACATTCTCACTGCCCTCCAGCTCCTGTCATGTCTTTTCATATACTTTATCATCCCTTCTCTAGTTCATTGGATTTACAGCTTGTCTCTGGTGAGGTGAGGCTTAGGTGGGCTGATCCGGGAGTCGAATTGACTTCAGTTTGGAACTGTAGAGCCGTTTTTTTTCCTGCCAGCTTTGGATTATAACACAGCTATGCATCCGAGTGCCATATAGCTTTAACAAGCTTTAACAAAGTTCGTCCTGACCTGTTATGACATTGAAAAAGACTCGAGAGAGAAAGAGAGAGAAAGGTTCAAGGACACAAGTATTGCTCAGTTTTGCATTTTTTTAATCGTCTACGATGCGTCTTCTGTCCAGGGTTGTGCATCATTAAGAATTAAATGTAGAATGACTTTAAAGTGCAAATCAGTTACAGAATTTGAAATGAGCAAACATGCTTGAAAATTGGAATTTGTATTTTTATTCAAGGCAATATAAATGCAATGGAGTAAAACTCATATATGAAAAAAATTAATATGACTGCTGAAAGTGTGATTTTTAATACCATATTTAACTTATGTCTGGTATGAATTACTCATAAACATATATTCATAGAACACGTGGAATATTTAATATATTTAAATGTAGTATATTGAACATGTCTAACTGATCCTACATTTCTATATTTTTATAAAGTGCTCTTAAAATAATGTTGACATTTTTGTGGTTCTCTATGGCTGGTGTTTTAATGGCTGTGTTAATTTTAATATGCACACATCCAAAAATACTGTCAAACAGGTGCAAGACCAAAAAAGGCACAAAAAAGCAAAAGAATAAATAAATAAATCAAGTAACTTCATTAAACAAGTTACCGCATTAAATTGTAATGGAGCATATGTAGCCATGTGCCATTGGTTTTTTCTTCTTCTTTGCTTTTGGTTTGTTGTGGTAGTTGTTTTGACAGTATTAAACTTCATTTAAATATGTTTGTTTCGTTAAGAAACACATGTAAAAACTCAACTCAAAATTAACTATGTAATTATTTCTATTTTGGATACTTTCTACTGTTAAATGTCTTTGAATTGCAATTCAGTAATTTCTTACTGCTCAGTCCAATGCAAATTCCAGTCTTGTGGGATAGGACCAATTAAATTCAAATTCACACTCATGAATGGAATGGGAGCTGATTTTTAATTCTTAACGTTGCTTAACCCTGGTTCTGTACAGATATATATTTGCACGTACAGTACACACGTACATCCCCAGTTCTCACACTGAATTCCACTGAAGTGTTTGTAGTTCAATTTCTGTTTTCATCCCACATGATCAATGATTTCGGGAATCATTTGCGATGACTAAATACTTTGATAAAGGACCGCAGTGTACCAAAGACAGTCTCACCCTCTCTTATCACTGAACCACCCTCTAAATCCAAAATCACAGATCACAGGATCGAGAACGAATGTTTAATTTCTCTCTCATGGGTTTGGTGGATCTTGCGTGATAGTTATCATACATCCCCGAGTGAGAGATCAGATTTATGTTCATGTAAATTCATGTGCCTTCAGTGATAAACTAAGCTCAAGGTTTTCTGCATGAGTGCCGCTCTGCTGTAGTCATTTACATCTCTAATGGACTGTAGTAGAATAATGTTTAAATGGACCACAACACTAATTACTGACTGTGCTTACACTGCAGTCCGTCAACAGAAGAGGACGAGGCAATCATGTCCAGATCTGTGTGTATGAAACTGCCTAAAGGGCCCAAATACTTTTTGGGGTCACTGTATGCGGTTGATATGTTTATTTTTAATATGTGTGGGGGGTTGCTAAGATAACTTATCTGTGTTTGAACACCTTCACTCTTCCCTGTTTTCATTCCTTTGTTTTTAAGCCCTGATGATCTCATCTGTTAGGCAAGTTTGTCTCTTTCTAGAGCGCTTTGTGAGAGATTATGCACTATGTAACAGTATGTAAGATGAGGCAGGCTAACAGTCTCTCTGGTAAACCTCTTGTACACGAGGGACAAAAGGGAGAGACAGATGAACGAATCTAATGTCTCATCAAGCCTCGAATCACAAGTCAAGCTCTATCAACAGCCTTTGTTGATTACCACAGAGAATAAATTTGACTAATTAAAAAAAGACAACAAAATCACATATACAGAAATAAATTTACAATGGAAGTAAATAAGACCAGTTCCAGGGGGTAAACGCACAAGTATGAAGCTGGTATTTTTGTAAAATACACAAAGCACATACATGAATTATTCAGCATAAGCCTGTGTATTATTAGCTGTAAAGTTTAAATTATTATTTACATTGTCATGACATCAGAGTTAATGAAGTTAAGATTAGATACAACACAATTAAGATCAGCGTATGATTCGTTTCTTGAGCACCAAATCAGCATATTAGAATGATGATCATGTGACTCTGAAAAAGTGACAATTGTGAAAATTCAGCTTTGCCATCAAAGAATAAACAACATTTTAAAATATAATCAAATACAAAACAGCTATTTTAAATGGTAGTAATATTTTAATATTATTGTTTTAACTTTTTTATTATTTTATTTGTTTTTTTTTTAAAGGGACTGCCAATTTGCGCTGTTGATTTAATAATAATAATAAATTTTTTTTTAATGAATTTACATTTAAAGCTTAAAATGTATCATTCCTGTAAGGTCCAGTCTTACTTTTGTTGGCACATATCATCTGATAGCTTTTCAATGTCTTTTTGGGTGGAAAAATGAGAAAGCTGGGTTTTTTTTGGGTAACACTTTATAATAACTTTCATTAATAAATCATTAACAAATATTATGTAGTGCTTAACGGATCATTAGTTCATATATATTCACATATCTAGAAATGTGAAATAATGTGCTTGTTAATGTTTACTAATAAATGTATTAAACATTACCTAATAATTTACATTTCATGTAAATTTAAATGCTTACAAATGTCATTAAACTTAAAATTCATATGATCATGCACATCTTGAAAATCTACAAATTATTTTAACAGATGTTATACAATGATTAAAAGCTTGTGTTAATGCACAACACTTTTGCTGCTGAGGTGTGATAAGGGTAAGTTTAGGGACAGGTTTGGTGGTATGGGTTGGTTTAAGGGTTGGGTAAGGGGTCAACAGTGTACAGGGGTCAATTTGATTACTATAAGGGAACACAATTCAATCTGTTTTTGCATTGTTTTGATAAATGAAGTATTTTCTTGAAAATTATTTTTTTCCCCTTCCTGTTGATGTATGATTCAAGGAATATTCTGTTTAATGATACACAATAGTATACTAATATAAGTGTTGAGGTGATAAAAACATGTTTTGCACCCAAATTACAATGTGTGATATGTCTTTACCAAGCATTTAGCTAAACTAACCACCCTTTACACAAACATTGTTAAAGTAGCTAAAAGTCCAGTTCCAATAAAGATACAAAAAAAAAAAAAGTAAATGTTTATAAACATTTACAAATGATGAATAGTCTCCACTTTAGATTGGGTACTGCAAAAACATGAACAAATGATTAATAAATGATTTGTAAAGATGTGAAAATAGGGAGAATTCCGGTCATTTGGGACACTTTTTGCCATTGAGTGACTGCTCATAAAGGTATTAATGATTAGTAAATGTTTATAAACATTTACAAATGATGAATAGTCTCCACTTTAGATTGGGTACTGCAAAAACATTAACAAATTATTAACAATTGATTTAAGATATGCAAATAGTAGAAGTCAAAACAACAAACAAAGACTAAATATATGACCTTTACTGACTGTGATTATTGTCACGAATCCTGTCCATGGACTTCCATTCGATCGTCACCAGAGGTCACCTTTCCGTTACACTGACTCTCACACTACACAGACTGTTACACATCACCCTGGACCACATTTCCCATGCTCAATTGCACTAATCACAAGCTCACCTGAAACCAATCACACACAGCTGCTACCAATAACACACACTATATAAATCAGTCTCACACCACCATTCAACGCCGAGTATTGTTTAGCGCTTATCGCCACGTTAGTGATAGCAACGTTACGGAGCCATTTCCGAGTTTTGTCTAGTTCCTAGCTCTAGTCTAGTCACGTCTAGTTTTGTGTCTGATTGCCCGTTTCCTGATCTCCTGCCTGTCTTGGATTCTTCTTTTGCCTAGCTCTCTGGACATTGTTTGCCTATCTCAGACCCACGTTAGCCTTTGGATTACTCTTCGTCTTACCTCTTCTATTACTGTTTGCTGTGTGTCTACCCATGCCTGTTTCATGACCACGCCTTTAAATAAAAGCATGCAGATGGATCCACACGTCTCACGTCTCTGTCGCCCCGTAACAATTATGAGCTAATGAATATATTAACATGAATAGTTTGTGAAGTGCCTTTAAGCTATATTTTCACAACATTTGTAAATGTAAAAATGAGCATGAGCTAATATGTGAAGTGTGAACTGAAGTTTAATGACATTTGTAAGCATTCAAAAGTACATTAACAAATAAGCTTGTAAATATTGTATAATTTCTGTAAAAATCATTTGTAGATTTTTAAAACGCATTGAAAGTTTAATGACATTTGTAAGCATTCAAAAGTACATTAACAAATAAGCTTGTAAATATTGTATAATTTCTGTAAAAATCATTTGTAGATTTTTAAAACGCATTGAAAGTTTAATGACATTTGTAAACATTAACTAATGATCCGTTAAGCATTATATAATGTTTGTTAACAATTTATTAATGAAGCTTTAAATCATTGTAAACCATCCGTCAAAATCATTTGAAGATTTAAAAAAAAAAATCCATGATCATATTAATTGAAAGTGTAATGACATTTGTAAGCATTTCAATTTATATTAAATAATGATCTGTTAACCATTTGGTAATGTTTAATAAGTTCATTAGTAACATTAACAAGCACATTATCTCATATTTCTAGATATGTGAATATATATTGATTAGTAATGAGTAATGATTAGTTAAACATTATATAATGTTTGTTAATGATTTATTAATGAAAGTTATTATAAAGTGTTACCTTTTTTTATTTATTTTTAATTTTACTCTGTCTGTCCCCCCCAGGTAGGGAGGAATTAATAGAGCGCGTGCTGCTGTCCTCCATGCTGAATCCAGGTGAGCAGTGGCAGTCCTTCCGCCATCACGGCCGCACTTTCACTCTGGAATACCGCCTGCGATTCCGCTGCGATACCAATTACTACGGCCCACTCTGCAACAAATTCTGCCGAGCACGAGATGACTTTTTTGGCCATTTCAACTGTGATCCTTCCGGTATTAAGGTGTGTAAGGAGGGCTGGACTGGAGCAGAGTGCAGACAAGGTGAGTGGCTTGTGAGTGACTTAAGGGAGAGAGAAATGTCTCCCATGAGATGATCAAGGAAGAGAACCTATTACCACCATATCCTAAGTGAAAACATTCAGCTAGCATTATATTAACAATAGTTGAGTAAGCGGAGCATCACATCATGACCTGTTACATTTGGCAATGGATTATGTGTCCATTTGCAAGTTTTTTCTATTTCTCTAATTCAGTTACGAGTGTTAATGATCCTCTGCACCTGTAAGATGTCTGTAGTGAATAATTTTGATCATCATATCACTAATCTGAGTCAACCGTCTGTGTGCATGTGTAGCGGTGTGTAAGCAGGGATGTCACATGGACCACAGCTCCTGCGATCAGCCCGGAGAGTGCAAGTGAGTCTGCCCAGGTTTCAGAAATATCACACCCTCTCTGCAAGCTCCACCGAGCGCTGATGCATGCCATATTCAGTACTCGCTTTTGTTTGTGTTTTTTTCTCACTTCCTGTCTGCTGTAACCTCTCTTCCTCTGTAGATGTCATTACGGCTGGAAGGGTGATCTGTGCGATGAGTGCGAGACGTTTCCTGGGTGTGATCACGGCACTTGCACTGAACCCTGGAAGTGTGTGTGTGACACAAATTGGGGCGGCCTGCTCTGTGACAAAGGTGAGATGACACCTGCAACACAAGGAAATGTGCTGGTGCATATGTGTGCAAAAATTACTGTTATTATAATTAGGGCCATCAATCAGTTCATCAATATTTACTTGTGATTAATCTCATAATTTTCTGTCTTACATGTGACACAATGAGTTGCTTTTTAAGGAAAAAAAGATGTGGATGACACTTAGTTGTCCTTAGCTGTAGCTGTAATATATGCACATATTTAAAGACAGCAGACAGAGGCAGATTTCTACACTTAATTTACATATACAGTACACTACCTTTCAAAGGTTTTGGGTCCATAAGATTTTTTAATGTTTTTTAAAGGGGTCATATGACGTTGCTAAAAAGAACATTATTTTGTGTATTTGGTGTAATGAAATGTGTTTATGCGGTTTAAGGTTCAAAAAACATTATTTTCCACATACTGTACATTATTGTTTCTCCTCTATGCCCCGCCTTTCTGAAACACGTCGATTTTTACAAAGCTCATCGTTCTGAAAAGCGCGGTGTGCTCTGATTGGCCAGCTATCCAGCGTGTTGTGATTGGCCGAATACCTCAAGCGTGTGACGGAAATGTTACGCCCCTTACCATA
>NW_015554112.1:91209-92426 GCF_001515605.1 Sinocyclocheilus anshuiensis | reverse complement strand
ACATGTGGGGGCGTGTTAGAACGAGCCATTTTAGGTAGGCGTGGTTGACTCTTAACTTTTATAAAGAATATCTCTTTGGATTTGAGACTTTAGTCTTTGCAACTTTACAGATCTTCTTTATGCACCAAAAGCTTGTAACAACTCCAAAGAGAGGAAAAATTGAAATCGCATCATATGACCCCTTTAAAGAAATTTCTTATGCTCACCAAGGCTACATTTATTTGATCAAAAATACAATAAAAACAGAAATATTGTGAAATATTATTACTATTCAAAATAACTTTTTTCTATCTTACCCTTTTTTTTAATGTAAATTATTACTGTGATGGCAAATCTGAATTTTCAGCAACCACTACTCCAGTCCCTCAGATGATCCCTCAGATATCATTCTAATATACTGATTTGCAAGAAACATTGCTTATTATGATCAGTGTGGAACACAGTTGTGCTGCTTAATATATATATATATATATATATTTTTTTTTTTTGTGTGGAAACTGTGATACACCATGATTTTCAAGATTCTTTGATGAATAGAAAGTTCAAAAGGACAACATTCGTTTGAAATAGAAATTTGTAACATTTTAAATATTTTACTGTCACTTTTGACCAATTTAATACATTCTTGCTGAATAAAAGTATCAATTTCTTTCAAAAAAAAAAAAAATCTCACTGACCCTAAACTTTATATAATGAACTTTTAGAATGAATGAATTATTAGGGAAAAATACCTATGATATTTATGTTTATTTGATGCAGGTGGCTGGAGTAAAAAAAGTGGTCATTTGATTCATTGATTCCGAGACATGCTAACCGCTTACTGTATAGGCAACATTTGTGTAAATAGATCCAGATTAGCTGATATGGACCCACGCGTGGGGTTTCATTAGGGCTTTGTAGAGGTGTAAGCCGATAGTCTTGGGTAAGCAGAACGTGAGCCGTGAGGTGGAGGCTAAAAAGGGCTCTTGCCATTCAGCGGTTTAGTGAATGGCACTGTCACACCCTCACACACACATAAATATATATACACACACAAAGGACTAAACCTATGCAGACAGATGAATTGAGGTCATAAATATTCGTCCAAAATGTGGCATATTCCGTCGGCGTTAGGCTATAGGACTTCCGTTTTTATGACTGGTTTCTACGAACCAGTCTGTGTTTTCCGCATGGCGGAAATTATGTCTCAGAGTAATCAGTGCAATTTGGGAAAGAAA
>NW_015554112.1:51698-90944 GCF_001515605.1 Sinocyclocheilus anshuiensis | reverse complement strand
CACACACACACACACACACACACACACACACACTCCCTCTAAACTCAGATCTCAGGAGCCAGTCTGCAGCCTGCATCATTTTCCATCATAGCGCTGGTTTTAATTTGTGTGTCTATTTGTATGTTGTGGTTATAATTCTTCCAGTTAAGCATGCTTGTGTGTTGTGGGTATATCTTCAGGAAACAATCCATTTGAGTTTAACTCATCCCTTCAAGCATGACCTTGTAGGAATTCTTGGTTAGATTTTGTATGATTTATGAAGTAGACTACATTTAAACAAAGTCTGAGACGTCAAACTCAATTTGTGTCTAGACCAAACTGGCATTTTGTGTAACCCCATGAGTCTGAGCTTGCAATTATTGTTTAGAAAATCCTTTTCCTACAAGCAACAGTTCCCAGTGGTAAATGTACATTTGAGGGAGCTCTTATACACATATATTCACATATGGATGGAAAGAGGGGTGAGAGTACAGGTCACATGTGTTCTTATTACAGATGTTGGTATATTGTATTGCTGGAAGTGATGGCATGTGGATCAGTTTTGGATCACGTCTGTTTTCACATAGCTATCAGTACTGTTTGAGTCAGTTTAAAATGTATTAATGATTTTTCTTGCAAATCATGTAATAATGATTTGTATGTGTTTGTGTATAGGTGTTTTTATATAATTTGAGTGAGAAAACAGTACTCTGAATCATGTGGGTTTAATTTAAGTTAAGTTTAATTTAAGGCTTAAGTTGGTTGGAGGGCTGTTTATTATTCTGTTTTGCTGCAAGGAAAAATTAAATGATGATAAATTTGCATTGGTTTTGTCCTTACCACAAGTTTTAAGTCAACATGTCAACATGGAACAGCATTCATAACCAGTGTATTACCATAATGTGACATTCGGTGAAAAAGGATATTTAACAGGAAAAAAAAAGTGTGACAGGACTTGATTTTATCCATAAGGAATTGATTGGATCATGGAAAGTGGACGTTTGGTACTAAATTTTGCAGTCACCACTACAAACCACTGTGTTGGTTGAAACTAAAGTGGCTCCGCTGCTAAATTATCTAATTTTTGCTCTTCGCATCAAAAAGCACATCAATTTCAAGATAATAAATTGTCAGATTTTCCTAACTGCAAAAACATCTTTCTCTCTCTTGTATACAGACCTGAATTATTGTGGTAACCATCACCCATGCAAGAACGGTGGTACTTGTACCAACACTGAACCCAATGAGTACCTGTGTGTGTGCAAGGAGGGTTTCCGTGGCCGCAATTGTGACATCGGTGAGATGACTCTATAAAACACAACCATAAAGTCTGTCAACCCTGACAGCCTATTGCAACCACACCTCAAAGATGTGCTGTGCAAGAAATAAAATCTGCCGAATATTGTAGTCAAAACTCAGTCCTAGATGAAGCGCTGCATGCTATCAGCTCTTATTTTTCTCTGTACCACCCAGCATGAGTCTGACCAATTATCTCCTCTGTAATGATAATTTTAGTCTGTGTTAACATGTGATTTCTGATGTAGCTCTGTGAGGTGTTGATAAGAGATAAATTTACTGCTCTGGAGTTTAAAGCCTTAAACCAAGAATTACTGTAAGATGACAAATGCAGATAACAACAGCTTAAACTCTCTGTTCATGTCAGAGGTGAAATGTGTCATTTCTGCTCCAAACAGAATAAAGCTGTACAGTAAGCAATTATGACACAGGTGGTGATAGCACAGGATATAAGACACAGATGTGATGCAGATTATAAGTGTGTATCTCTTCCTCTCGTCCCCTTAACAGTGGAGCACGCCTGTCTCTCCTCTCCATGTGAGAATGGTGGAACGTGTGTTGAAGACCCAACAGGCTTCAGCTGCGTGTGTGCGCAGGGCTGGACGGGACCCTCCTGTACCTCCGGTAGTTAAACATATAAACGCACACACACACCTGCACAGACTGCAATCAGCACCAATCAAAGGAAGCTGTTATTTCCTGCACTGCAGTTTTAGTTAGATCTACACCAAAAATATGCTCCTTAACTGGAGCACAAACAATCAGCAATCACACACATGCACATCTAGGATGCACAGATGAGAGGTAGGTAGGTAGGTAGATGGATGGATAGACAGAAGGATAGATGGGTAGACAGGAGGATAGATAGGCAGACAGGAGGATGGGTAGATACAGTTGTTGGATGGATATAGATAGATGATAGACATGAGGATGGTAGATACAGTAGATGGACATACAGATAGATAGATGGATGGATGGACAGATGGGTAGATTTAAAGGCAGTGAAATCACATGATGAGACAGAGAACATGTTCTTTTCGTCTGCAGTGGTGTTGCAGTGTGACTCCAATCCCTGTGGGCGTGGGGCCACGTGTCAAGAGACGCCACAAGGTTTCCAGTGTCTGTGTCCTCCGTTCTGGACTGGCAGAACCTGCCAGCTCGGTAAGTATTAAAAGCAACACTCTAGCTTCGCCTGTCCTGAGCCGTTCATACATGTCCGCACATGCCTAACTTGGCCTTACGTCGTTCCCATCCACAGCCTCACCTGATGAAACCTGCCTCTACCTGCCTAAACTTGTCACAGTCTGTTTTTACCTGTCTGTAATGTGAACACCTGTTCTTTCTTCTTTATGCTCGGGTTCCTCACCTCACTCTCAGGGTATATAGACTAGAAAGGCACCAAGGAATTAAATCTAAGAAACCCTGTAAAAATATTACAGAAACCATGAGACCACCACCATGTTTGCCATTTGAAACCACCAAATCATAACAATCATATCCAGAGATGGGAAACTCAGCTTTCTGGGGAAAGTAAACACATCTTGTGTTAATAAATTTCATATCAGCACAAGCCACATTGAAAATATTCAGCAGCATCAGTGCTCCACTGACCATTATCCGTTAAACCACATCAGACAATTTCATGCTACAGTGTGCAGTGGATTTAATTGCTGAATGAAGAGGACCTGTGGTTGGATCCATCGCTGATGTTGCTGACTGCTGGGAGAGTCTCTCTCACACTCCATTGCCCCGAGGCCCAAATCAGCTGTGGCTCTCTGGAGTGTATCAGTGTCTCTGAACTGTTGACACTCTGGGAAATGCAGTCATGTGTCACAGTGACACCTCAGAAAACAGCCGTTAGCGTCAGCACAAAGAGATCTGTCTTTGAGAGTGAGTTGTGTGTTTTAACCATAGACTGTATAAAAACATGGAGGTAGTGTCCGTGACGTCACCCGTAGTTTTCCGAAGAGCGTTTTTGAAGCTCAAAGTGGGCGGAGCGGGCCGTCGCCATCTTGGCAGCGCGTCACCGCGCGTCACTCCCGTATAATCTAAAATGAGCAAAGAGGCGGGAGCAGGTTGCTGAAACCACGCCCACCTAGCTCGACGGTGGTGACAGCAGCGGCAATCCACCTGTCACTCAAGTGGCCACGCCCTTAATTATGCAGAAATGTAAGGCTTAATATAATTTAAACGGATGAGTTATACCCTTTTGCAGCCAGCTTCTAGCGGCCAGTGGATGAATTACAGTTTAAGTCACTTCCTTGTTGGCTTCACGAGAGAGAGCGGGAGGTTGCCGCTTGGTTTTAACAGAGCCATACGGAGATGGCAATTGTGGGTAGAAGTAATATTTTCTGGAGTGTTTTATTAGGAACAATTTAAGTGAGAACCTAAGAGTCAGATTGTCATAATTGCTAAAATATACACTCAAATGTATACTTTTATTCTGTAAGAATGCATTAAATTGATCAAAAGTGACAGTAAAGACATTTATAATGTTACAAAAGATTTCTATTTAACGTAAATGCTGTTCTTTTGAACTTTCTATTCATCAAAGAATACTGAAAAAATATAGCAGTTTCCACAAAATGTTTCCACAACTATTTTCAACATTGATAATGATGTTTCTTGAGCAGCAAGTCAGTATATCAGAATTGATTTCTGAAGGATCATGTGACACTGAAGACTGGAATAATAACTGCAGAAAATTCAGCTATGCCATCACAGGAATACATTACATTTGAAAATATATTAAAACAGAAAACAGTTATTGTAAAATTTCAAAATATTACTGTTTTACTGTATTTTGATCAAATAAATGCAGCCTTGGTGAGCATAAGAGACTTCTTTTAAAAACATTTAAAAGACACTTAAAAAACACTTTCAAAGGTAGTTTATATTATAAAACAATTCTTAGTCTAAAATTTGATTGCATGAGCCATGTTGATTGCTGTGACTGCACATTAATTTAAATTTTTGTTAATTTGGCAAGCAAATGATTTTTGATTTCGTTATTTTAGCAACACGTTTGGCTAGTTAACTATTTCTTCTGTTAATGAATTATAATTATCATGCAATTATTTATTGAATTTCACTTCAGTTCGTACAAACCGGGTCCTTTAACCATGGTAACGTCATATTGGAAATAAAAATGGTTATTTTGCATCCAGTCTTAAATAAAATGTCTTAAATAACTATTGTCAGTCCAGAAAAAGATGTTAAAATTTGTGGTGGATATTACTTTCACTTCATTAGTTCTACTGGAAATTGGAGGTCAAGTCGAGTGCATGGCAGTGTGGGATACACTGTACCCAGCTCATTATGTTCTGTTGTATACTGCACATTGTGGCAAATAAAGAAGGTCATCCGGGTATTGCGTTTCATGAAATTTACATACTATGCCAATTAAACTTATTATGTACTGCAGATATAGTAGTATGGAAGTGTGCTAAATATAGCCTCACTTTATCACTGTGCTTCTTTCCTCTTCCTTAGACACTAATGAATGTGAGACTGGCGTGTGTGTCAATGCCCGTTCCTGCCGTAATCTGATTGGAGGATATTTGTGTGACTGCCTTCCCGGTTGGTCGGGACCAAACTGTGACATCCGTGAGTATTAGATGTGGTTTTCACAGAACCAGAAAAAAAAAAAATGCATGATTTAGCTTTAAATCAAACATGGCAGTTTCAGTGGTGGTGGGAAATGACTTCAGGATGAACTCGTTGTGAGTTTGTTCCTACCGCGGTCTATTCACACAGTCATTGCAGATTCATACTTTATCGATGAATGTAGTTAGCTAGTCTCTTTCTTCTGTGAAACTTGTGGGTTTCCACTTGGTTGGATATTGATTTTATTTTATTTTTTTAAATATCATCTATTCAACAGGGAACAGTAGCTGCCAGGGCTTGTGTCTGAATGGAGGACACTGTAAGGTAAGATGCGATTCACCTCGATAAGCTTACTTGCACCTCGAGGATGTGAAGTTTCTTTGACATTTAAGTATTTCTCCTTCAGTACAGCTAACCTGTGCGTTCCATGTGCAGGACTCTCAGTGTGTGTGTTTGCCGGGGTTCTCTGGTAAACTGTGCCAGACAGCAGTAAACGCCTGTGACAGCAACCCTTGTGTAAATGGAGGGCAGTGTGTGGAGCGTCAGGGTGGCATAGGCATGTTCTGCAGCTGCCCGCTGGGATACACTGGCACCTACTGTGAGGTGAGAGATGGCTGCTTTTTCTTCACCACAGTTAGATTTTTTTTCAGCTCAGAACGCTTAACGATCACATGAACTGGAAGTTGTGAAGATTTCAGAATTGTGGCGATTTTCAGAATAAAATAGAATGGAATGAGAATGCTTGACTTTAGTGCACATCCTCACAATTTCTAGCTTGCAGCAGATTGGCGGTTGGAGGGGAGTGGTTAAGGATGTTCTGCCCAAAGGAACGTATTTCCAGAGGGGAAGCAAATTTTCAGAATTTGACTAAAGATTACAAAGATATTTTTTTTTTCTGTGGATTAATTATTCATCACAAAACTAGTAATGAGTGCTATCAAAGTAAATAGGGTCCGTTTTCATTTTGTGCTTTAAAGGGCTAGTTCACCTAAAAAAAGACAATTGTGCCATTATTCACTCATCCTGTAGACTCGTCTTTAAAGCTTGAGATTCTTTCTAATTGCTTGGAAAAGAGCAAATACATTTTTTATGTACTAAAATCTCTTTGTGTGCTCTACAGAAAAAAAAGTCATACAGGTTTAGAACAACAGACTACTCATTTAACCCACAGATTTGCTGTCTTTTATGACTTTTATGGTACTGTTGACTGGCATACTCTTCACAACTAAAAATACAAATCTGAATATATTTTCAAACACTAGGCCTCATACACTTGGTGACTTTGAAAATGGTTTCAGAGAAAAACTAGGCATCATACGCTAAGCCACTGAGGATCATACATTACCAGACTTTCAAATAGTTCCGAACTCAACAAATCCATGCAGAAACATGTGCATTATTTCTAGGAGATGTGTGAAAAAAAAAAATAATGAGCTGTTCCAAATTTGAAATCTGTTCCAAAATTAGCTCAAAATATCAAACATATTTAATATATTCAAACTGGATGGAATCTAAATAAAAAATTCTGCCTGTGTCCATCATACACAACACAATTTTCTGAGAAATCTGCCTACTCTGACTGCCTAAAATCTGCAGACTTTCTGCAACTAACATCAGCCAATCTAGACTGCAAATCAGGGCAAAAATGAGGGCAAAAGTCATGTAGTGTATTCCAGCTTTTACAATGTTTAAATGTTCGTCTTTCAAAATCTAACCGACAGCGATGACAGCACTGCATATTTGCATGCTCAATTGTGATTTTTTAATTTCATTTTTGCATATATTTGCATACTGAATGTTAATTAGCATTTTAATTCTTGCATCTATTTAGTCATCTATAGCTACACCTAAAACTTGACCAATATTATTTTGCTGCCTTGCAAACACTAGTATAGCATGGAAATGCAGCTCTATTTTGTAAGATTCTGATTTATGCATAGCTTCTGAATTTCAGTATGAAGACTCATGTCAGCTTATTGTGTCCATTCTTTAATAGACAGTAAAATTAAATACAGGTCTTATACCATAGGTGGAACTGAATCTTTGTAATCCCAACCCCTGCCCGAAGGGGGTGCCATGCCGTAGTACAGAAGGTGGCTACAAGTGCACCTGTCCTGAGGGTTACTTTGGAAATGAGTGCCTGAGCCTGAAGAATCCATGTCATGAACTCCATTGCCAAGGTTAGGAGCATTAATATTGAAACATGGTGGCACATAAAAAGGGGAATAAAACAACTTTAGCATGTAAAACGGTGTTGGAATGATCTTTCTCTGCCTCTCTTTCAATTCAGGTGCAGTGTCAGACCCAGGTGGAGGTGGGTTCAGTATTTATATGGTGTTGGTGGGTGTATTTGCCCTGCTTGTGGCAGGCAGCTGCTCTGTGTGCACACTCCTGCTGTCCCGCCTGCACCGCCGCCACCGGACCAAAGCGCAGCTACGTACTTCAGCGCCTGAGGACAACGCCATCAACAACCAGCGGCAGTTCTGCACTCTCATCCGTAACCTCGACCACAGCGTGGCCCTGCTGCCTCCTGCCCAAACAGTGCCCACCTCTGTGCCCATGCCAGTGCTCTGCAGTGAAGAGATTGAACTTACACTTCCTCCCTCACCTGTGCCCTCTCCAGCCCTAAAACCAGCAGCTCACGGGCCAAAGCTGGACATTTGCAACCGCGAACGGGAAAAACTAAACCGTTTCCACTATGCAGAGAACCAGGAACTGGAGGTGTGACCGCACTTTGACCACTGGGAAGGATTCTGACTTCTTCTTGGTTCAGAGGGTCTGTTGTGTTTGATGTATCGTAATCAACCTCTGCTGGTGAACCTTGACCTCTGAGCTTTGCATTATAGAGAGGGTTCAAACTTGGAAGGGAATTATTGGCACAGTCACAGTTGGAAGAAATTGTACGGACAGACAAGGTCCAAAATTTTAACACACTTGTCAATGGTGGGTAAACTCAGACATAAATATTTCTAATCAGTCATGAAACTGTATTTATTTGAATAAAATTCCATTATTTTTATAGAATTTGTCTTTAGAAAAAACAAATCCCGATTTGAATTATTTAACTTTTTTCATGAGATGAAATTGCACTGTTACAAAAATGTGAGTAATATTATAACAAAATATGGCATCACAAAATTCTGGTCATTAATCATAATTTCAAGATAAGAAGTTATGGACTTATTTAGTAGACTGTTTGATTTTTAATCACTCACGTGATTTACATCAGTGAGGATGAGATTATCATTTGTATAATCCAAATTTAAAACATTAATTTCAACATTCACTTTATTTACCCCAAAGCCATTTTATGCACATTTTGCACTTGGCGAGTGTTCATTTTGGACCCTGTCTGGTTTGAGCAAGTGTTTTTAAGGCCAGCAATTCAACTTCTTTGAATCCTGGATATTTGAGTGTATTTTATCATGTTTACACCTACATGTTTGTACACATTTGTTTAATTGTAAGTGTGCGTGTGTTTATGAGCGTGTAAGTGTATATGCATGACTGTGTTTGTGGACGGTTTGCCATACATTTCCACAAAGCCATGCACATTATCGCAACTCCCTGAATTTTTGATACTTGTGTAAAAACAGTGTATTTGTGTCCGTGATTGACATTTGAAGGAATTATGGAGAAAGATAGCAGCGCCGTCTGAAAAAGTGCCAGGTGACATCCTTAAAATCTCGCTAATTATTGCCTGTCATGTTGGAGATGTACAAGATTTTTATAATACTTGGATGTATATAGTGCCATTGTACATATTTTGTACATATCAATTTTCGCCATTTTTGTATGCTGACTCCTTGCAAAAATCGCCATTTTAATTTCCTGTTTTCACTCTTTCCACTCAAGATGGTATTTGCCGCAAGATCGAATTGTAGACTAATTAAAGTGCTTTTATCAACCAAAGCATGTGTTTCTGTGCGTGTATGTGTATTTGGTATATCAGGGTGTGTGTGTTTGGTAATCTTGTTCTGTATTACTGACGCTTCCTTATTGTCTAATTGCCATTTGGTAAGCTATATTGGTAAGTCAATAAAAGGAAACTTGGTCACAGAGCGTCCTGCACCTAACAGCAGTTTACTGTATGTGTCAGTGAGTCAGCATTCACTTTCATGTTCACTACCTCCAGTATTATAGCATGCTAATTAATTCATTTTGTGGGCAGATTTTTTTTCTTAGTTTCACAGTCCGATTAGTAAATCCGATTTTACAAAATAATTTTGTTTGGATGGTTAAATTCAATGATCTGTTTACAGATATTTTAATAAAATTCCATTATTTTTATAGAATTTGTTTTTAGAAAAAAATTATTTAACTTTTTTCATGATATGAAATTGCACTGTTACAAAAATGTGAGTAATATTATAACAAAATATGGCATCACAAAATTCTGGTCATTCTCAGTTTACTGTATGTGTCAGTGAGTCAGTGTTCACTTTCATGTTCACTACCTCCAGTATTATGGCATGCTAATTAATTCATTTTGTGGGCAGATTTTTTTTATTAGTTTCACAATACATAAAATTGTAACGGAGTAAAAAGTATAGTTATATGTCCTTGCAAATGTAAATGAGTACAAGTATTCGGTTTTAACAGAACTCAAGTGAAGTACAGATTTAGTATAGTTATACAGTATACTTTAAACCACTGATTTCACATTTCATTTTCATATCTTTTTAATTATTATTGTACTTGATTTTATCACAAAATCAAGTTAACAGTAAAATGGTCTACCACTTTGTGAAATGGTAAAAATGTTGTTTTTTGTTTTTGCAAGTTGGTCCAAACTAGGCGATAGTGATTCACTAACCCAGGTGAAGAAGGATAAAGCTATAAAGCGTGTACTGACATGCATTATATTAGTGTATAGGGAAAGTGAATCAGAGGTCAGCAGAGAGTGAGAGTGCCAGACTCGTGGGTGACAAATGAGAACTTTGACCTCTTACAGACAGGGAATGGGCGGATATAATTCTTGCTTTCCTGTTCCCACCCGTCCGTGAGGAAATGTAGGAAGTCCAGTTCTCTTAAAACACATAAGTGAGCACACTGTCACACACACACACTGACAGTAATGAAGCTGGGACCCCCTCCCTCCACACCTGCCGTGCCTCAGGATACCCAGCCCTCCCCTCATTGACTGCATTGTACTCAAGACCAGCAGTTCAGCATATGAATGAGTCTCTTTCCTGTCTTAGCTGTCAATTGTCTTTAACAGGGTGAGGTCACAGTGACATGAGCTTTTCGGTTAGGTGCCCTTAAAGAGACAACGATGTGGCAAACCACAGTGACAACAGCTTCATCTGAGTGACAGGATAGTATCCAGGGTTTGAAATGAACAAAAGCAGGTGAAAAATCAACCATGTCTGGTAACACATATGAACACACTAGCCAGTTTTGCGAGTTATGATTAATAAACTATGTCTTTGAACCAGGAGCTAGATCAGCAAAACAAAGCATAAAGAGGGTCTACATCTTTAAAATGCTTTTCTGTGTAACAGTGCACCACTTTGCATCTGCCGACAGCACCCTGCTACAAATTCAAAATCCTCAATTACCTTTGAACGAGAGTACAGAATGATGCATCTTATGTGCGATACCTGCAGTGCGAGCCTGGAGCACTATAGGAGACTAGGCCACTTCTTAAACAGGTTGGCTTTTTTTAAATGGAGAAGTTCAGTAAGTTGACTTTTGTGAGGAAACAGCTGATCGGCTAATCTTCAACATGTTTGCCATTAAACATTCATTTTGGAATATTACAATAAAATAAATGCTGTTTTATAGGAGAAGTCACAGAGAATTGTGTTTTTATATTGCTTTGATCATATCTGCAAACAAGGTTTTATTGTACAACAGAAAGCCATTCAATGATTCAGAATCAAAATATTTAAATCTAAGCCGTGATTTCGAAAATCTGGTTTAGCATAAGTTCAAAATGACCACCCTGTTGAAAAAACCAGCATATGCTGGTTAGGTATGTTTTGACGCTGGGATGCTGGTTTAAGCTGGTCCTTTGCTGGTTTATGCTAGTCATGTGCTGGCAAAGGACCAGTTTAAACCAGCATAAACCAGCAAAGGACCAGCTTAAACCAGCATCCCAGCGTCAAAACATACCTAACCAGCATATGCTGGTTTTTTCAACAGGGCAGTAACTTAATTTAGTAGCCAAATAGGCTGGTGAGTGAAAATGTTCAATTCAAACCCTGAAAGTAACACGTAAAGTCAACTACAGAAAAGTAATTAAGAATGATATGATCATAAAAACATCTGTGAACTCTGTTCCTACTGCATAAACAGTCAGTGTTTTCTAACCTCTAATGCTTTCGGGAAGGTCAGTGCAGTAGGAAAAGTTACAAAAAGGAAAGTGTCCTCAGAGGCAGAGCACATTTTTTTTGTGTAGGCAATGTAAAATGTTAAGTAATTGAAAAATAAGACCAGGAAAAAAAAGCATTAAAAATATTAAGAGTGACTAAAAATGTAGCGTTCAAAGCTGTTAAAACATCAAGATGTGAAGCAACTGCCAAAAATGTACAACTGATGCAGACATAACACACAAAATATGAACTCTTTGTGAAATGGATTTATAAGGCACATTTATCTTCTATTTAATAAGCATTTGGTGTGTGAGCCTTTGTGCTGTAGTTACTGTCAGTGAGGTGTATGGTGTGAAGTCATCTGTTTTTCACAGCTCTACAGTGACATTTAGTGGTTGTCTGAGGTATTTTAACCTCGAAAGATTATAATACATTTTCTTCTCATTCCCACAAGATAAAAGCACGTCTGTCAGGGTGTGAAACTTCAATCGTTTAATATATTCTGAAATATTACATTTAGCACAGAATGACATTGCATTACAAATACCAATAGAGGTGTGATGACAAAAGATGTACAAAGCCTTCTCATCACATGCATGGAATGACCTACATAATGAAAGATGAAAGCCGTAAGGGCTTTGCTTATTGTATTGTGTAGCTTCTGAAGGAGCCTTTGAGCTCTACAGAACTGGTAAAACAAGTTGAAATCTTAAACTTTAACACTAAAAGCTTAAGGGCTGATTTAATCCACCATTTTATGTCTGTTTTATCTGAAGTATTTCACAGTAAAGACTAGGATCACACTTTGATAACACACATTAACAGTACAAAGAATAACAACAGACCTGACAAGGATTTTGCTTTGTTATGTAAAAATAGTCTAAAAACCATACTCCATACTGTAGCATGCAGGGATGCATCCAGTTTAACCAGCATTATTTGTTTCATATTGCAGATCTGAGTGCCACATAATGAATGATATGATAGGCTTAATTATAATGTAGTTGCACATCTATAAACAGGACCCATCTAGATATGAATCACTTTGAAACTGTCAGACAAATGTGTTAGAATAAGCTCAAGTTTTGGAGAGAGAAGTTACAGCAGTCTGCAGCGCTGCTGAGCTCAGAAGGTGAGACGAGATGTTAGGCTGTTGTGGACGCACTGTAAAAGAAACAAAATGTATTTATATCCTTCATAAAGCCCATCAGTTTAATTATAATGGTTACAACCTGCTTCAGCATTTAAACCTGGGGTTTAAAAGACAATTAATACTCGGTAATATTTTTGATTTAATGGCACTATTGGATGAACACATAATTGAGCTGGATAATGACACAGCTGTCTTCTGTAGAGCTGCTTATACCTGACTTGAACAGCTTGATTCATAATTAATGACCTATGCAACATGAATACTGTTACTTTTCTGTTTATTAATGTGAAGCTGCTTTGAAACTATCTGTATTGTATAAAGAACTATATAAATAAATGTGACTTGAGAAACAGCAATGATATAATTATGCAAAACTCTTTTGCTGTGGTTTGTGGTAATTGTCTGACCTGTGCTGCTGTGTTCTGTTGTAAGGTTCTGACTAGTCAGGCTCTCCTCACAGCTTTGCACTCGCTGAAAGGACTCAAAGTTCACAGATGCATCATCTTCCGAAAGGCCATGTGCCACCTGTCCGTCACCAGGCCGACAAACCTCAAAACGCACCCACTGATAACTGAAGTAGAGAGGCAAATAGATACTTAATTAACATTTTGTCATTAATAAATTGTTATGATTAGTGTTGTCAACTAATCTATCAGCGGATCCCTAATATATCTGCTCAAAGACGGATCCGCTGATAGACGTGGCTTTCAGACGCTTCTGTGTAAACGCTCGGTGAAGAGCGTGCAGCGAAGATCATTGTACCCAATCACAGACATATCAGTTGAGCACGAGAGCACAATGGCCAATCAGAGCTGTTCAAGAATCTGCTCGACAGCGCTCAAAATGCTAGCAGGAAATGCTGATATCATCAGATTTTTAATATTTCAGTACTGACATCGGTACTTTTGACAACACTAGTTATGATCATTGTTACAATCTAAAACACAGGTTTTCAAACCCTGGGTCGTGACCAAGACTCCAGACTCTGGGAATAAGAAAGTGGGAACCAGCAAACATAACTTTAATAACAAAATAACAAAACCAAAGTAAGCGGCAGCTGCCTCACTGCAGACTGCTCCATAAACAAACTAAACCACAATGTAAAGTCCCAGGCCTGGTCTCAGGGGAAGTCGTGGCCTAATGGTTAGACTGTCAGACTTGTAACCCAAAGGTTGTGGGTTCAATGTCAGCAAGGATTGTAGGTGGAGGCAGTGAATGTACAGCGCTCTCTTATACCCTCAATACCACGACTGAGGTGAGACCCTTGAGTGGGGTGGGCAAACTTGGCCCTTCCAGGTCACTTTCCTTCAGAGTTTAGCTCCAACTCTAATCAAACACACCTGAACCAGCTAATCATTGTCTTCAAGACTATTAGAAAGCTACAGGCAGGTGAGTTTTATCAGGGTTGGACCAAATCTCTGCAGGAAAGTGGCCTGGAAGGGCCAAGTTTGCCCATCACTGCCCTTGAGCAAGGCACTGAACCCCCAACTGCTCCCCGGGTGCCGCAGCAAAAATGGCTGCCCACTGCTCCAGGTGCGTGTTTGTTCACTATTCACTGCTGTGTGTGTGCACTTGGATGGGTTACATGCAGAGCACAAATTCCAAGTATGGGTCACCATACTTGGCCACACGTCACGTCACTTTCACTTTTCTCTCACTTTTCACTGGTTGCCAGGTCTGCAAAGCAAAACCAGCCCAATTTCTAATGAAAACTAGCCCAATCATGTTTTTTTCCACGATTTTCCTCTCTGTTGAAATCGCAGACTAAACAATCTGCAGAAACAGTTCTAAACTGCAGCTCTATCTATCTGTATGAATGTATATATATATGGGTTGCATATATTTAAAGGGGAAAAAAAATGGCGTGTGAACAAATGCAGGTGAAAAATCAACCATGTCTGGTAACACATATGAACACACTAGCCAGTTTTGCGAGTTATGATTAATAAATTAGTCGCGTGCGTGTGTCTGTTAAGTCCACAAGTGTGCCATTTGGGACAGGGTCTTTTTCTAAAAATAAAATAAAAATAATAATAATAAATTTAAAAAAAGAAGAATAAAAACGAATGCTACTCACTTGCTGCATTTGCGAGCCCCAGGACAGCTCTGGATCAGGTTCTGAATGGTGGGGTGAGAAAAACCAAAAAAGTCTGCTCCAGATGGGACAATGTTGGTCAATGGTTTACCCCTAGAATAAGAAAAATCATGATCAGTTTGGGAACATATTCTGTGTAGTACAAATAGTGAAGTGGTTATAGGGTTAATCAAAAAACATTCCCAGGTAACATTCATCTGGACTTAAAATAAGGGGGTGGGGTTAATGCAGGATCATTTTAAAATATAGGAAATGTATACTGTGAATTTTTAAATGGGTGTGGGGGAAACGGCAAACAAACAAACAAACAAACAAACAAACAAACAGAAAGAAAATCCTAATGAGGTTTCTGGTGAAAAATTTGCTTAACTCTCATGAAAATAGCATCACAGAGTGTCTTAATTAAATCTACAGGACTTTACCTTCGGGCAGCAATGGCTTTGAGCAGGTTTGCGTGGCAGGTGAGGGCTGATGAGCCCACTATTGCGTTCTGTGGATCATCCTCTGGTGTAATCTCAAACTAAATATTACAAGAACAAAAAGATTGAAGTTTCTGTTTAGCTCATATAGTCAATTTCTGCCGTAAAGGTTTACAGACAACTTCATAACCAGGGTTATTTCACCACTTTTACTGCCATAATTACAGAAGTACAAGCACTGATGTTTTAAATGGAATATGGCATGTCAAACTGCAGGATGTGTCTACATCAGGTCAACTATCCATAAGTATGCATATGCATAATTGTGCACCTGTGGTCCTTGACCACCATCTTTGATTTGGCAGGTGTAGAGGCACTTCAGATCAGGGTTCTTCATGCTGGCGAAAACTCTCGTGCTGCAGAACCCCACGGGATAGATAGCAGTTTCGTCATGAAACAGAGCCCTGTCTGTGATGATCTACGATAAAAACACAAACTTATGAGCATCAGTAACAAAACATTTCACTCTTAAAAACCTCTTATATATAAATATTTACTAAAGATTGCTGCCTCACTGTGAAGAAAACAACAGTTATGACCTTTACAATATCACATTAGAGCTGGATGACTTTCTGACCTCCCCTAGGCTGTACACAGTGAGTCCGCCAAGCACGATGGGAAAGACCGGCCTCCCGGAAGAATCCAGCGAGATGGGCTGCACGAGCTTGCGCAGTCCTCCTTCCACAACCCTCCTTTTCTTACAAATCTTCTTCATGACTAAGAGTTGAGCAAATAGACCTTAAGTAACACTGAGTGACTATTGAATCTGCAGTCTCAAAATACAGACAGATATATTGTAGAAAACACTCACGTTCTTCCCTGCTGTTCTCTCTTCCCCTCTCCTTTCTTTCTTTTTTGGGTTTCTTCAAAAGGCTGTCTTCAGGTCCTGAGAGTCCAGTGGCCTGGCTGTGACTCCCTGGTAGAGCAGCGCCCCCTGCTGTGCTGGAGCTCAACGTGACCGGTGGATGTGTGCTGCAGCTGGGAGTCGGGACAGACTCTCCTTCAGCCAGAGACTGATACTGCAACAAAGACTTCAGCAGGAATCTGGAGAAACAGGGTGAGAACATAAGTGGCTATATCTTAGGAGTCGGGAATGCAACTAATGATTATTAGGATTACTAATTATTTTTACATATTTGATCTGGTTGACAAATCATACTAAAACAGTACCATTTAAGCCTTTTTTATTATTATTATTATTATTATTATTATTATAAGCTATTACGAACCTTTAATCATTTAAGGTAATACGGGCTTTTTGGTTTAAATTATATATAAACTATTGTTATAGTTTTCAAGATAAGTCTCACTGGTTTTTGCTGTAGTTCTTGTACAATATTTAAATTTGAAAGAATTTCTCAATTTTTTAATTAATAAAAAGTGGTTAAATGTTGTAATAACATGTAAATAAACCTCTTAACATTAAAAATGGGCACATTCACTCAGCAGCAAATAACTTTAAATAAATAACTTTAAAAAAATTTTGTAAATTACTTCATTGTAAATCCCATTTTTTCATCTTTGACCGAGAGGAATGCAGCTGCTCAAACATGCAGCTGCTCAAAACGTCAGTATTTTTAAAAAATATTTCATGAACGTGCAAATCTGCAAAAAAATAAATATAAAGAAAATAAATTAAAAAATAAGACTTTCTATTTTCTATTCTACACTTTTCACTAAGCTGTTTTTCCAATTTTTCCAAGTTCTACATTTTCTTTTTAGCTCCATGTTGCAGTAAGTTTTGGGAGTTCATTTTTAGTCTATCTCCTATCCTGAAAAGTCTGTCTTGCAGAGACTGACAAAAATGAGCTCCTAAAACTTACTGCCAGATTCTGGAAGATCAATTCTTCAAACAGTGGTACAAGAGGATGTGGTGCTGGTCCTTCAAGAGTCACTCTCAACTTATCTGTCCATAAAGCCTATAAAAATATTTCATTTATTTTCACAACACTTCAGAATGTTATTCTTATTTAGTATTCACACAGAGTGCGCGTGATCGCGAAATTAAAAGTGAACAGCAAGCGCTCATTCAAATGCGATTTCAATTCCCCGCATATTGATAGCGCCTCCCTGATGTGCAAAAATTATATACAATATTAAAATGTTTGCGGGAGCGGGACACACATGTTGCGGGAGTGGTATGTTGTCAGTGAGAAGCTGCAGCCCTGGCGGGGATGATTTTTGGTGTGCCGGCAGAACAACAACAATGCGCTACATGTTTCTTTTCCCCTAATTTTTTCCCAATTGACAGAAATCCGTCGTAGCGTAATTTCAAATTGAATTCAAGCACTTTCAAGGACCTATGTTTGTTTTCAAGTACTTTCCAGGCCTTGAATCCATATGTCTGAAATTCAAGTATTTTCAAGTACTTTCAAGAAGCGTGGGAACCCTGTCTTCTGCTCAACAAGGCTGCATTTATGTGACCAAAAATATAGAAAATAACAGCAATGTTGTGAAATATTGTCACAATTTAAAATAACTGTTCTAAATTTGTATATATTTTTTTTAAATGTAATTTATTCCTGTGATGGCAATGCTACATTTTCAGCAGCCATTATACTCCAGTCTTCATTATCAAATGAAATCGTTCTGATCTAAAGAAATCATTCTAATATGCTGATTTGGTGCTCAAGAAACATTTCCTATTGTTATCCATGTTGGACACAGTTGTACATTTTAATATTTGTGTGGGAACAGTGATAGTTTTTTTTTTTTCAGGATTCAGGATTTTTTTTTCAGGAGAGAGTTCAAAACAACAGCATTTATTTCGAATAGAAATCTTTTGTAACATTATAAACGTCTTCACTGTCACGTTTATTCACTTTAATGCCTCCTCGCAGAATAAAATGATTAGTTTCTTTCGGAAAAAAACAAAACAAGAACTTTTGTAAAGTATGTATGAAAGTATGAAGAGTTTGGGAAAAAAATATATATATCCAATACAAAACTGGACTAAACAGCTCCTCTGAGTTTCAGTACAGCATAATTAAAATGTTCATTTTCAATCAAGTATATTTTGTAATAAAGATAACTGAGTGTGGATGTACCTCCTTTCTTCTTTTGCCCGGACAAACGTCTCTTCCAGGTGAGCAATCTCATCATATAGTGCTGCATTTTCCTGTGAGTCAATGGGCACCAATTCAAGAACGGTTACCATAATAATGTCTAAAGTAGGCTTAACTTTTACTTACAAATATCATGGCACGGGCAGCCTTGCGCAGACGCATGTACTTCAGTCGATACTTCTCATTTTGGTTCTTGCGATTACCCTTCCTGACCTTAGGCCTGGACTCAGTGTGGCTCGTTGGGGAAGGCAGGGGTCCCAGGGACGAGCCGGAGCCCGAACTTGAGAAGGTCGACTGGGCAGAGAATGCCTGCAATGCATGCTGTCTCTCTTCATCAGTCTGCATATGTGAGTTACAAATAATCAAAGAGTTTTACACACATAAATACAGCAGAGCTTTTTGTCAGATTGGAAAAAAAGAAGAATGGTTTATTACACCTTCAAATGGGTGTTAGACAATTAAATTGCTGGAATCTATTTGAAAGTGAAGTGTGTCTTTTGAGTATGATGTTCAAAGTAAGACCAATATAAATTAACTTCATGAAGAGTATACACATGGCAGTTCTGTTGGTTTTTGTGGTCCAATATGTCAACATCTAGTTGATCCAATGGAGTGTGGGCCAATATTTCTTTCATGAAAATAAATGTTTAACAACTGGCAAAACACACACTTCACCTTTGAAGTTAAAATAACATCAAATATAAATTGAGATGATCATGTTTGTCGTTGTTTGATGCGGACTCCAAACAACATATACAGTACAAAAAAAGAAAATGATGATTGGACAGTTTTCTAAAAAGCAGCAGCAAAAAAAAAAAAAACAAGAACAAAAAAATGTGGTGCTTAAGTAAGTTTCGTCCTAATACAAAGTATTTCTAAACACTGACAGCTAACTGACATGTGCTTATTGACTTACCAACAGGGCAAAAACTCCATTTCTGCTTTCAATCCTCTTGAAGCGTCTGCTCCCTTTCTGTGTCTGTAACACACTGTAAAACTAAAGCAAATGCTGCAGGCTACTTCTCATTTAGACTCTCTTAGTGACAGACTGCTCTGACTTCACCCTTTTATCCTATGTTAGTCATTCTAAAACTTTAATGAATGTAATTATGATAGACAAATACAAATTAAATCATGCACTAAATTAAACACATTGCTGGTACTGAATGGAAAACAAAGTAAATATGGTACGTGACTGACAGGTAACAGCATGACAGCATCATAAATAAACCTGGGCCAGACTACGAGTCTCACCTCTCGATACATGACCGCCTCAAGGCTTGACTTTGCACTGTGAAACCGTAAGAGAAACAGTGTATATCTTTACATTTGTGCAGGCCGTTGTAATTTTAAAGATATAAGCCGAAGGAAATTTGAATAGTTTTAAAATAACTTCTTTACTTTGACTGCACCAGTCCACGATCAATGATCCGTTGCTTGATCTCCTTGATGTGCATGGGCCGCCCAGCCTCTTCAAGAACAATCTTAAACAATCAGAAAAGTCAATGACTTGATTACAAGAAATTTATGTGAAATAACAACAGCATGATTTAAGGGAGATGTTCACCTGAGCAGCATCGAGCCAAGTGAGATTCGGTTTATCTGCAACCTCATTAGGGGTTTCACTGTAAAAAAAAAAAAAAAAAGAGCAGCAGTATATGACATACAATATTTCACATACATCAACCATAGTTTGTAATGTTGTATTTGTAGGCCACAGTAATGCGGTAATCTCACTTATCAGTGTAACTATTATTTATAGTATTTCTATAGTAATAAAATAATATTAATTGATACTAAATAAAACCAGTGAGATGCATAGCACTTGTGAAAAACAAAGTGCACTTAATTGTATTGAATGTGTACTTCAAATCTAGTAAACAACAAAATGTCCTTTCAGGTAATAAAAGGCCATTTAAGTGTACTTAAAAAAAGAGAATACACTTTCATGACTGTTTCTTAATGCTTAGACACATTTTTTATAAAGTACATTTTGTAATAATCCTAGATAGAACACAAATGTCTGCAAGATATCTGTTAAAGATCACTTCATCTGGGGTCCGTTCTTCGTACCTTGCTTAATACATCTGAGATGATTCGACAGATGCCAGATCTTTTAATCATGATAACTGATCTCTGGCTAATTTGGTTCTTCAAACAATTTAGCAGATTTGTATAAAATATCTGGATTACGTTGTCTGAGATTGTTGACATGTTCATTGGAAAGGGCAGATATATCGATACTCAAAACCAGTGTTGGGGGTAACGCATTACAAGTAACGCAAGTTACGTAATCAGATTACTTTCTTTCAAGTAACTAGTAAAGTAACGCATTACTTTTTAATTTACAAGAGAATATCTGAGTTACTTTTTCAAATAAGTAACGCAAGTTACTTTTTTTTTTTTCAATTAATTGATTGACAGCTCTCCATCCCCATGTTGAGAGAAATCAGAAGATGTTACTGTAGTTCTAAAATAAATAGTAATATGCATTAATTCATCTCACTCAAAACACAGATTCAGTATTCCTCAAAATGAATAAAAATAATGCAACTCAGAATATGACGCAAACCTGCAATAATTAAATGTTAAACAACACAAATATCCTTTATGTATTTAATCCCATTCTATTAACCAATGTCTTTGCTTCTGACCTTCGATGATCCAGTTCAACCGTATTAATAAGCAAAAATTACTCTAGACAAACATTTGTGTGTCTTTTTTTATTGCTGAAGTGTGTTGAAATTTCTTCATCTGTATTCTACTGTACAGACGTAAATTTACTTTCCCTTCAGCCTGAGGCTTATTCATTTCACTTTTGGTGTGAAAAGGCTTTTATATTTGCCAAAAATATAACTTTTTTTATTTTAAAAACAAACAAGCAAGCCATGTCCAGATTTAAAAAGTAACGCAAAAGTAACTTAACGCATTACTTTCCATAAAAAGTAACGAAGTAACGTAATTAGTTACTTTTTTTATGGAGTAACGCAATACTCGATCAGCAACGCAGTGATTGGCTGGCGGCAAGACAGCAACGTAATGACATCATATAATTAAGATCAAAGAAACAGTCTAACGAGTAAAATGACATAAAAGATCTAATTGATAAATGAAATGTGTTAATGTTTTTTAAATGATTCCCAATTTTTTATTTTTTTTTGTGCAGGCTTTGTATTTTTCAATGTCAAGAGTATTGTAATTAGCAATTCATTTAATTTTAAAGTAGATCTGTTATACGTAGCAGCATTAATCAAAGTTTCTTAATCTATAAGATCCATCTTAAAACATAACTGACTGTGTTTAAATGAACTGTGCATCATAAAAGCATTTTGAGATCTGAGAAGTGGCTGCATCTCCTGCCATGTATCCAAACCAATCCGTATAAAATCCCACCGCTCAAATGAATGCACGGCTCTGACAAACTGTACGTAATGTGTGTATGACTGCAATAAAATGATCATGAATAAATCTCTCAGTGAGTAAAATTGGCCATGTCTATTTTTATAAATTACGCAACATTTTAATTATTTTCGAAATAATTAAAAAAACATTTTTTTTTTAATTGAACAAAGAAAAAGCTTTTTTAAAATAACCTTTATTCCACCCTCTCATCAGGCGCAGGTGTCCTCATGGGACATACATCAAACTTGTTTGTGCTATACCTGTCATTTTCATGGATGCTACCCAAAGTTCTCTGGCTCACCCAAATTCACTGTTACTGTCCAGTGGAAAAGCACCTGAGACTCACAGTGTATTGAGACATCCAATATTGAAACAATCAACATATTGAACAGTCTATTGCTTATTTGCTATAGTCATAAATTAAACTTTTGAGAAACAATCCTGGATCATGTCAAATCGTCAACAATAAAATCCAGAGTAATCCATGTACAAAGAACGGACCCCTGGAGAGCATATGCTGTGTACAAACTAGAGCCCAACCGATATGGTTTTTTTGGGGCCGATACCGATACCGATATTAGTGAGTAAAAAAAGGCCGATATCGGATATATCGGCCGATATTCTTTGTATATATTATAGTACAGTACCAGTCAAAAGTTTGGACACTTTCCCATTCGTGTGTCCACACATTTGTCTGGTACTATATATAGAATACAGTATATACATAAACAGAATATATATACATAAACACATTTTTTGCAATGATCACTCAAATGTGGTGATACACACTTATAATGACGTGACAGATACGTAATGGAGGCAGGGCATTTAACAATTTAACAATAAACTTTATTATCCAAAATTAGTGCACTGAACAGTAAAGTTGAAGTTTATTCAACTTGAATTCAATTCAATTCCATTCAACTTTATTCTGTTAAAGTTTATTTCACTTCGAAACATTCATTCACGGATTTGCGCTACTGTCTTCACATACAGACGAAACTTACTAGAGAAGTGTGAAGTGTGACATAATATACCTCTGTAAATAAATACAATATATTCACGTCTCGCGCACTTTAATGCCCTTTGAATGTAACATGTATGTTCCCTTGGAACTGGAATCATGGCGGAATTTCATGTGAAGTCCACTTCGCAGGGCACTTACGGTCGAATAAGACAACGCTTGAATGCTGCTGCCTGAACAAGTCCTTACTGAAGTGAAAGTGTTGACAGGTGTCACTATCTCGGCGAACGCGCTGGCGGATCTCCACCAAATTCGGGGGATCCCTTCAGCTCGAGGAGCCCTCTCGAAACGACACCCTCCGCGCGTTGGTAGCCCCCCAGGATCGCTTGATTGGTCGGCGCCGGACCACGAATTTAACCACCCATAACTCCCGAACCCTATCTATCGACGCGGGGGTGGTCTCATTCGAAAGCGGGCCTCTAGACGTACACTCGATTCGCGTTCGAGAGGGTTCCTCGAGCTGAAGGGATCCCCCGAATTTGGTGCGGATTCTCCGCACCATTATGGCGATATGGCCGTTCAAATTTTTTATGGTTTTCCATAGATTTAAGCTTTAAAGCGTTTCATCCAGGTCGCCAGTAGCAAACAATGAGCGCGCTCTGCTGGACAAACTAAGGGGCACTTACGGTCGAATAAGACAACGCTTGAATGCTGCTGCCTGAACAAGTCCTTACTGAAGTGAAAGTGTTGACAGGTGTCACTATCTCGGCGAACGCGCTGGCGGATCTCCACCAAATTCGGGGGATCCCTTCAGCTCGAGGAGCCCTCTCGAAACGACACCCTCCGCGCGTTGGTAGCCCCCCAGGATCGCTTGATTGGTCGGCGCCGGACCACGAATTTAACCACCCATAACTCCCGAACCCTATCTATCGACGCGGGGGTGGTCTCATTCGAAAGCGGGCCTCTAGACGTACACTCGATTCGCGTTCGAGAGGGTTCCTCGAGCTGAAGGGATCCCCGAATTTGGTGCGGATTCGTTACGGAGATATGGCCGTTCAAAGTTTCAATGGTTTTCCATAGACTTAAACTTTAAAACGTTTCATCCAGGTCGCCAGTAGCAAACAACGGAGCTGGACAAACTAAGTAATTACACCATTTCAAGCATTTTATCTACGTTATATGTTCTGTAAAAATTTTTTAATATCGGCCGATAATATCGGCAAAAGATATATCGGTCGGGCTCTAGTACAAACATCTGATAAACATCAGTTTTTCATTCATTCTAAATCATAAACATCTTAAAGACATTTTCTAAACGTCTATTTGACATCCGATAGGAAACGTCCTATAGACCTATTGCAGATGAGCAAACACTCTAAAAAATACGTCTTGCAGATGTAAATGCAGACGTTTCCGTGATGTACGTGTGCTATCAGGAATGTCAAATCAAAAGACTTACTTTATATGGATAGTTTAGCCAAAAACGAAAATTCTGTCACCATTTACTCGCCCTCAAGTTGTTCCAAACCTGTATGAATTTCTTTCTTCTGCTGAACACAAAAGAAGATATTTTGAAGAATATGGGTAACCAAACAGTTTCTGGTCCCCATGACTTCCATAGTCAATAGTCATACCACATTCTTCACAATATCTTCTTTTAAGTTCATCAGAAGAAGGAAACTCATACAAGTTTGGAACAAATGGAGGGTAAGTATAATGATAGATTTTATTTATTTTATTTTATTTATTTTTGACGAATGATCCCATTAATATTAAATAATTGGTTTAATATGGTTTTGTTGTGCTTTAAATAACCACACTTATTTTGACGTGTTGACTAACATACTACAGCCTATGTAAAATACTTGATTATAATTTTAACTGTAGTATTTTTCGATATTACATTTAATTGTAATAAATTCCAACTTCATTACAATTGTGTAAATACAAATATATTTAAAGACATACAAGTCTTTGAAAAGACTGAGCCACCCCTTACAAAAAAAGTACTACCATGATACCACAGTAAAACCACAGAAACAGGATACATTGGCACTACGGTAGCATACGTATTTTATGTCTGATTCCATCATTTCACCACGGTAACCGCAGTACTTTTTTATGGGACTTCAAATTATATCATGGCAGCATGTCCTAAAACACAAACAAGGGCCTTTTGGGGTATTTACGTGCAGTAATATAAAACGGCTTTTCAGGCGTCTGTGCCAAAGTGAAGGGGGTTTTTCATAAATAACGCATTCATCCTCTGTCCAACAAACTCACGCGTCCAGACTCTCCGCGGCTCCAGTCAGGCTGCTCATGCTGTCCAGCGCTGGAAACAGAGAGTAACTGCCCTGCCCGTCCGCCTCCATCTCGGACTCAAAGTTCAGGGAATCCATCACTGTCCGATCAGTGTTTTAATGCTATGTCGGGGAAGAAATAAAACACAACATTACTCGTGCTAAGCTAAAAACAGGACGACACACAGTCCAGCCATGCAGAAAGTCAGCATACCGGTCGATGGAAGTTCACCTGTGATCTCACACGATATTTTCCACTGCGCGTGTACGTTACTCATACTGTGCAGAAAAGAAAAGTGCATCTTCATCGCAAGCTTCAATTTGCTGACATGTTTAGCATTTGTTCTTAGAGCTCATGGGAACCACGGATCGATTAATTGAATCGTTTAATGTTTCGGGGGACACATTTAAGGAGCACACATTTTCGGAAGCGTCAGCGCCATCTATTGGTTAAATCTAGATGGCACACAGCAAAAACTACTGTGCATGCGCACATCAATATAGCATAATTTTTCTCACACTGTACAACAATAATCACTATTTTTGCATTATTGTAAGGGGTAGGTGTAGACTTTAGGTAGAAAATTCAATTTATTGTTAGCTTCCGGTTTTTGCTGTATCCTTTCTAGCCACAACCCCATCTATTGGATATTTATATAATATCCTGTCACTGAAATCAATCCCAGAGGTGAAAGTACTGACAACATATTTATATTCGCATCTCTTCTGAATTACACAAGCAGTCATAAGTCTAGACATACTCTACTTGACTGAATGTATGTTTTTCATGAAAGTGAAGAGCAGTACAAAAGACTATATATAAATTAAATAATACATAACGCGCGCGTGTGTGTGTGTATAACAAAATAATTTATAAAATTTACTAAATATATAAAGCATGTAGTAAAGCGCATTTCTGTAAACAGTACGGAATATGTGCAGTTTCAGCAAACAACAGTTCAAAACATTGTACAAATAAGTAGCAATCATCTATGTACAATTTCAGTTTGTTAAAGGAATAGTTATGAAAATTTGATGAAAATTTCCTTATCCTCATGCCATCCAAGATGAAGATGATTTTGTTTCTTCATCAGAACAGATTCGGAAGTTAGCATTACTTGCTCGCCAGTGGATCCTGTGCAGTGAATGGGTGCCGTCAGAATGAGCGTCCAACAGGTGATTAAAACATCACATTAATCCACACGACTCCAGTCCATCAATTAACATCTAGTAAAGTGAAAAGTGTGTATATAATAAACAAATTCAAGACATTTTTTACTTCAAACTGTTGCTGTGAAAAATTTAAGAGAAAAAGTCTGAATATGCTCAGATCAAGCACTTTTTACAAGCAAAATCAGTCCAAAACAGTTCTAAACAAATATGGTGGTGAATTTAGATGTGAGAGGACAACAGGGGATGGACTTTTTCGCTGGAAGAAGAGTTACTATGGATTACGGACTGGTGTTTTCGTCAGACAGTTTAAAGTAAAAATGCCTTGATGGATTTGTTTACACGCTTTTCACTTCACAAGACATTAACTGATGGACTGGAGTGTAATGGAAATAATTATTCTAGCATGATATTGATTAATTATAATCTGATTGATTGAATGATATGAACAATGTAACCAGACTGATGAATCCTATATACTTTATTAACCTTTTACATATAAGTGAAACTGAAGTGACGTGTGACCAAGTATGGTGTCCCATACTTGGAATTTGTGCTCCCCGTTTAACCCATCCAAGTGCACACACACAGTAGTGAACACACACACACACACTGTGAACATACACCCGGAGCAGTGGGCAGCCATATTGCTGTGGCACCCAGGGAACAGTTGGGGGTTCAATGCCTTGCTCAATGGTCTCACCTCAGTCGTGGTATTGAGGGTGGAGTGCTGGTCATTCACTGCCCCACCGACAATTCCTGCTGGAATTGACACTCAAACCCACAACCTTCAGGTTACAAGTCCGACTCTCTAACCATTAGGCCACAACTGCCCAATATATACATTATGAAATCAGTAGGGTTAGGTAATGGGCTTTAGTTAGTATTTCATGTCCTTCTTATCAGGTGGCTTGATGTTTTTCCAGTAACTTGCGAGAGCATGATTGGTGAAGACCAGAGGCCCATGGGGGATACAGTTATCTTAGAAATTGTGTACTTTAGGGTATTAAATCATTAAGGTGATGAGTGTGTGGGGGTAGTGGCAGCTTAAGTGGTGGAACAGAAGGCGTGTAAAGATCCTAGTGTTAGAAGCTGTTTTTCAGCCTGCTGGTTACGGATGGAATGCTGCGGTGTCATCTGCTTGATGGCAGTCTGGTAAACATTCTTGCCAATATTGAGTTAAGCTGTTCTTACAGGGCCTTGGGGTTGCAGCTGCCAAACCAGACATTCACACGTCTAGTCATGATGTTGTCAATAGTGCAGCTTCATAAGTTGGCCAAAAGACATAAAGAGAGGGAGAGACCGAATTTCTTGTGTCTTTGCTGATGAGCAGATTTGACCACTGTCTACAGTAGAGCTTACTAGAGTGAAGAGAAAGTGTTTTAGCCTTAACCAGATATCACAGCAGAATAAAGAAACCACCAATTGCAAGAAAAAAAAAGAAAGAAAAAGAAAAAATACGTGTTATTGATAGTGTTTCAAGTAAGTCAGCAAAACAATTTTGCAATTGCAACAGTCTTTTACAAGGAACGAAAAAAAAACATAATCTGCGTCCCAAATGACGCACTATATGTACTCATACACTATGTACTTATATGTACTCAACCATGTAGTGTATGAATTATATAAGGCTATTTTGTCATTCATAATTGGAGCCTGATAGCCGCTCCCCCTTCGCTACGTAATTAAAGCTGCGACAGTTGAGTGCATGAAGTGTTCAACATTACACACTTAGTTTTTTCGTTTATTTAAATGTGTAACGACTTGACCGAGCAGACACACAATTATTTGTTATATTTAACGAATAATCTTTAAAACCCACTCTGTGAGTGCCATGGACCATCCCCTAAAAGTGCAACTATCATTCCAAGAGGGCTCAGTTACCAGCGCTACCCTCTGATAAGTTTTATTGCTCAAAATGTGGAAAGATGCTCTGTGCAATGGAACAGACCCTTTGAAAGACAGACCTATAGAACGGACCTTTCCACCATATAAATACATAGACAAAGCTTTCTCTGAATTAACACACATAGTTCAGGACATTGTGTCTACTATTCACTTGAGACATGTACAATCATGTATCCTATGTAATCATATGTTCTTTTATAGTGTTTTGCCTATATATTAAACCTTGAATTAATGTTTTATTATTACTTAATTAACCAAGATCGCACATATGCCGTGCTTGGTATCAATGAGCTCCAAAGTACGTTTCCTATTTGTTAATTTACATTATATTTCGCATGACACATTAGTATTATAAGAATCTTGAACATCCAATCCAGTTTCATATGCAAAACACCATGCTAGAGACAAAAGATCATAAAATTTCCCTCCAAAGATACCATTCCTCATTGGTTCACTCAAATCCTGAGGATGTGACATCCTCACATTTTAAAGATCACTGGGCGGTTCTTTAGATTCTGAGAAGATGAGCTAGAAGTCTTCCAAAGACCCATAAGTTTGAGCCAGGCTTGCGGCCTTGTCTTTCCATTCACCAAAGATCCTCAGATCCTTCAGCTGGTTCTCTCTCATCAAGACAACATCAGCCAAGATCAACTGGAGCCTCAATAAAGTGCATCAGGACACTTTCATTCAAATGTAAGTATCAAACTTAGTCTCATTGTTTGATCCATTAAGTATCCCCACCCCTTTTTAAAGAAGCATGTTACAACTAAGAAACTGATGGTTTGCTCAAGGCTGTTGATCTGCTGAATCTCAAACAATACTATAACGTCTTGCATTCCTGTACTCTGCTTAAGCTCTCTTTCCATTGCTAAACTGTATGCATGTATGTGTGTATGTTAGAATAGTTTAAGTGTTAGTTAATGAAGTCTTGTCAAGGTTGTATGTTGCTTTGCTCATAACTGGAGTGCCTAATCATGCAGATTTTGGCTACATGCTCTGAGTAGTATTGTACAAAACGGACAATATTTCCCATATCCCGGAAATAAACTTTTCTTAGAATGAATAAACAATTAACACCGGGTGTTTGCTGGGAGAACAGGTTTGTTGATTGTAATATTAATTCCATTAGCTAATCCAAATATTTTTTAATAAAAAAAAAAGTAATTATAACAAGCTAATCTGCAACAAGTGCATCATCCTGTGGCTCAGTGGTAGAGCATTGCGTTAGCAGTGCAAAAGGTTGTGGGTTTGATTCCCAGGGAATACACATATTGGTAAAAAATGTATAGCCTGAATGCACTGTAAGTTGCTTTGGATAAAAGCGTCTGCTAAATGCATATATTATTATTAATTAATTATTATTAGATGATCATCCAGGTATTTAAAGTGCACTTTTATTTTTGGAATTTTCAGTGTGAACGCATTACTCGCACTATTTATACTAAAAAACGTCATAGACTAGTGCATAGGTAGGCAATTTGGGTATTTTATAATTTTTTAAATAGCAACACAACCTTCCTTAAATTCAACAAAGGCTTTTACAAGGTGAAAAAAATGTGTTATATCTTAATTGCATAGTTGTATAAAAAAAGTCACTCTTAAAAAAAGTTTGAAAGCCACTGGGCAAGGGTATCGCGACTGCACTGCACATTTTGTGTCTCCCTTTTAGGACACACCCCTGCCTTAGTGTACAGCCCCACTACTTTAGAGTAGCACTGTGGCAGTGGAAACACAGTTTGAATTTGCCCTCGAGTCTCAGGGTCTGGCCCGGCACGGCCTAATGATAGCCCTGGCTTGCACAGGTCTGACAGTAAAAAAGTGGTGTGTTCAATAACAACACAAAATCATGTGTTAAGCTAATCATAATTGTGTATTGTTGTGACTATACTTGTTGCAACCAGCTGCAGAGTGTCACTGTTTGATCCAGGGCAAATTCTAAATGGCATTTTTGCACCCTTGAAGGGCACTTTGGGAAGGGAACATCATCTGTAGGAGCATTACTAATGAAAGTGAACACCTGAATGTTTTCACGAAGGGCCCTTCCACAAGTCTGCTAGTGAAGGTTACATGCGATGGTCACTTCAAGGAAGTAATTTTATAGTTTATGTAATATGACCCAGGGTGGCGAGTCTTTGCGATTTAATTTAAAGCTAGATATGGAGGGAGAGCTCAAGTTAACATATAAAGAGAATAATTAAAATGTTGTTATATTTGATATATTATACACTTTTTTTGTCATGCATTTAATATGAAGTTTAAATAACTTGCATAGTTAAAAATGTTTAATAGTAGATGTGTTAGGTAGATGTAGACTATCTGCAGGGATTAAAGAAGAGACAGCAAGTTTTACAAAGTTAAGAGCGAAAAGGGAACACACACATACACAACTGCAACATATGAACAGCAATACTAAGATATTCCTGTTGTCGCTGCCTAGCTTCCTAGATTCATGGTAACATTTCAGGTGAAGATTACATTGTCTTTCATTCCTCCCTTCTCCGTGAATTCCAGATGGCTTCATTATGACACACAAGAGCCCTGCTCCCTCCATAGTCCCCCTCACAATCGTCACCATTACAGTCATCACAGAGAACTTTATCCAAAAATTTGCCTTTACTATTCACATTGTCAAGTTCATAGTATCATGTTGCTCTATGATCCACAATATCCACTGTCATTTATGTAATGCCCTATGTATTATGGCATGCTATCTACACCCACATCATTTAAATCAAACAGTTGAACGTAAATTTAACTAAAGTCCCCGTCAGAGGAAAGTACACAGAGAGGTGGTTACATTTGTGAGCCGAGGCTTTCATAACCCTTGTCTTTGGGAGTGCAAATAGAAAGTACTTAGTACAATAGAAAACAACTGTAAGAACTAATATCCACTGTGAAAAAGAAGTGTGATTAATTGTATTAAATGTGCATTTGCAGTGTACTTGAAATCTTAAAAGTATGCTTTGAAAAAACTCTGTATGCATATAATATTTTAACAAAATGACTACTAAAGCATGCATTAATTAGTTTTTAACTGTACTGTGTTTTCCGAAATTAAAGTTAATATATTTTAAATATACAAAATTGTAAAATTCATGACATACAAGTTTCAATGAAAATGACATACAGTATGTTTGAATTTTTCCTATTGTTTTCAGAAGACTCAGCAGTGCACTTTAAACATTTCAAAAATAATAGAATTATGAAATTTCCATAAAGATCTATTTAAGTGGTCAAAAGAGCAATTTCAGCTAATTGCATTTAATTAAAACGCCAATCCTTTTTTCCCAATTAGTTACAGTTAACATGCAATTAAGTTTCCAAAAATATTACAATCAGTTTGCACTTAGATATATTCTTGTATTATTTCTGTAATACAGTAAGTACTTATATAAGGAATTATACTGAGTCAGCCACAGATAGAGAAAACCACACATGCCTTGACGTATTTTGTTTAACCTTTAATTTGTTATATTCTTTCCATAAGTGATAATGCAATATTTTCCACAAATCCACTGGCCAAAAATATTTTTACAGTTTTATGTCAGGTCAAACCACAAATGCTTTTCTTCATTTGTTTATTAAGAGGATCTCCTCCATTTCTTCCTTTCATCAGTTTAAACAGCTGGAAGGACTCGAACCTTACGCTCCACTTCCTTGTAGTACTTGTCTGAGAGCCCAGCTGCCCTGCGGTCAAATGTGGAAAAGTGATTGTGTTAATAATTATAAGAATGTGACTATTGCATGACCTCAACAAATTATCTCTGGGAACTAAGGATGTGAGTCTGCAGTGCATGAATCAACTTTTGTGAGGCTCTGTTTCTCTTTCCCATGACCTCTATCATACATTCCTACAGTATGCATGTCATTGCGATTACATTAAAAACCTCAAATGGCAGAAATATAGAGCAAACACACTTCCCTTCCTCATTTTGTATAGCAAGCGGATTTGTCTGTTTCCCCATCTGGACAGCATGTAGGGGACCACAGATTGAATTACTAAAACTAATTCCTTCACACAAAGCATGAGTTGTGGTTCAAATATTGACACATTTTGGCCATTCGAATTGTTCTCACTTGCAAGCCCATTACCAACAGCCCCGAATGCCACTTGGTGTGATATTTTATAGCTAATGCAATGAAATTCATATATTTTTTAAATATGCCGTAAGTGTTTAAACACTTCTTAGGCCACTGTGTTTTCTGTCCTGTATGCAATCGATAATTCTTTCTTTCATTCATTTTTTATAAGTGATGTAATTTTCTGCATATTGTTTTTCTGTCTACTTTACTGTAAGGACATACTTGAGTTCCCTCAGCTTCTTTTCTTTAATCTCGTCCAATCGTGCTCTGCGACTGCGTGCCTCCTCTTCCAGCCACTCTCCCTCTCGGAACAGCTCTCTGCGCTGGGTGATGGCCTGCATCTCTCTCTCCCGTACCTGCTGCCTCACAGCCTCAGCATGCCTTTGGATTTGTTGATGCCGTTGATCCTCTCTTTCTCGTTCTTTCTCAATGAGCTCCTGCTGTGCTCTGGAAAAGGAGTATACAGCATACAGTCTTCCATGTTATCTTTGTCCATTATCCCTTCTTCCAGTTAAGGTAAAATGTTCTGATTACAGAAGTAATTGTTTAATTTTAAGGTTGACTCACTGGGTTTTGTAATGCTTATTACATAGCACAATAATAATTCTTTTACATAAAAAAAACACGATTGGGTGTCTTGCTAAGCATCTAGCCGTAACATTCTAACACTGCATCATTTCACACTGTACGAGTTTGTTAAAAAGTGAGATGCATGTAAGTTAAACATTGATTGTTTACTGAAAGATCTAATGATGCAGACAAGACTTTCTGTTAATGGTTTTAGGAATTAGACAACTTTGCTGACTAAAAAAAAAGATTTCTGACAGGATCTGGAGACATGATCTAACATTACATAATTACATTATACATTTAATATTCGACAACTGTTACAATAGAAATATTAAACAGCCAACAGTGATATCTAGGGATACTCAACTGTTTTCAGCATACTAGGCAAAAGATTGAGAATGATTGTGTACATATTGTGAAACTGTATGCTAACTTTATGCTAAAGTTTCCTCATAGCCTTTCAGTAATTTCACTCTTTATACTCAGACCTACACTAGAACATGATAAAACATGTAGCTTTGACAGTTGGGTTTATAGGTTGTGATTAGTACAGTTATTCAGATTATTCAAATAAAAATACAGTATATTCTGCAAATGGATCAAATGCATTATTTTACAATATATTGTATTTCTTTAACCATTTTCTTTATTAGTCTAATTCCTTATTCCTTTATTTAACTCTTTTTGACAAGAAAGCCCCAAGTGCAAATTTTGTACATTCATATTTCAATGGTTGGTCTGCACACAATTTGAAGGGATCACATAAAAATGAAAATGCTGTTTTCATTCTGTTATCATTTACCTATTCATTTTTTTCCATTCCAACCCCAAATGCTATATTTTATTCATTTTTTTATGACCATGTGTTTACTGTTTTTTTACTGACACAGACAAAAATTAAATGCATGTATGTAGACGAGGTGAATCTAAATTTTCCATGCCCCTGTACCCACTAACCACCCTAGCAAGCCGAGTTTCTGGACCTCTGTGTTTCTAAAACCCTGTGTACGGCCAAGCTAATAGTATGTGATACATGTGATGGTGTTTGTACCTCAGGACCCTCTCAAACTCTGCTCTCTCTCGTCCAGCTTTAATGGACAGCAAGTGCTCCTTATGAGTGACTTGCTCCAGACGAGCAGCCTTTAGCTTCTCTTCCACATCCAGCTTTCTCAAAGTCTGCTCTTTCTCTTTTCTTCTCCATTCCCTTGCAGCCGCTTCCTGGTTCCTCCGTGCCCTGATCTCATCCTGTCAGTTCAGAGAAAAACTCATTTATTTGAATGCAGAAATGAATAAATGGCACTGCCTCCAACATGGTCAGCTGCCCATGTATCAATTGCCAAGTTGAAACAAATAAGCTTTATGCTTTATTAAATTGGTACTATAAATGTATTACGCCATCATGGGTATACAAGAGGATACATCTCATTATATGCATTAGTAAAGTTTTATGAGGACTTAAGATTTTACCTGCTCAGCTTTATGGTCTCTGTCCCTTTCTTGAAGAGCTCTCAGTCGCGCCACTTCCTTCTCTTTGTCTTTCTTGATTCGTATCTGCTCAGCTTCATACCCTGCCTCTCGTTCCTAGAGTGCATAAAACACATCTGGGATTAAGGTGGCTTTTCAACTTTGATGGGAAAGCCATCTGCTTCTGTTGTCAGGCTGAAAGTCGTTCAGTTCATTTCCAATCAAGAGCATGGGAGCATAGTTTTGACTATATGTTCAGAAATGATTTAAACTTTTGTGACTACACAGCATGCGACCGCACAGCCAGATGCAGTGTATTTTAATCAGTACTATGTGTGCAAGTTAAGAATTACCAGCTCTTTTGTGTTGAATAGTTAATCTTTAAACACTCTTTCTGTGCAATGAGTGGTCGTGAATAATTATTTCTAAAATAATTTTTTTAAAATGACTACATTATTTTTTTAGAGAGCCTACTATGGGTTTTCTTTCTTACTTAAACATATTGGTGGATATTGTGTTGATATATTCTCATACATTCAGTATTAATTCATTTGATCATGGTGAATAAGTGGAGGGTAACTGCTCCTTTGCTACCTGTCCTCCTTGTTTCGTCCTAAATGGCTCTCTTTCTCAAATGACACCCTTCCAGTGACTTTGTCTCTGCATGTCATTTGCCTCCGTACTTCAAGTCAATCGTGTGCGTTCCTAGTGCTTTCACTGTAATGTTACTGATAGACTGCATATCTGGGCATACAGTATATTTGAAAAAAATGCAATCACAGATTATATATATTGATGGTAAAACAATTAATATAATTTCCATAAGAGTAGGTTTTCTCTAAAGTAGTGACATTCTGCTGTTGCAGAGGGTTCTTATATAAACTACAGCAGTGCTAGTGCATTCAATCTTTTACGAGATGAACAACCTATCAAAATATAATTTAAACTTGCTCATACTGACAAAAATAATTTGATTTGAAAAATAATCTGTTGTCCCTAATAATTAAAATTATGCAGAAGAATCTGTGAACTGCGTCAGTGCTTAAAGGGTTAGTTCACCCAAAAATGAAAATTCTGTCATTAATTACTCGCCCTCGTGTTGTTCGAAACCCTTAAGACCTTTGTTCATCTTCGGAACAAAATTTAAGAGAGTAATTAATGACAGAATTTTCATTTTTGGGTGAACTAACCCTTTAACTGCTCATTCATTCATATAATAAACAAGAACTATCAATTTATGAATCAAACTCACTAAGACATCTGACAGTTTCTTTTCCATGCATCATTATATCCATGTATGTGTTCACATACAAACCACAGAACAGTGAAACTGTGTTATAAATTTATTTTCCAAAATGGAGCAGACTGCATATTTTTACATTTTATATGTATTATATGTTGAATTGTTTTTAAAAAGATGCCACAGAGTGTGACACCATATTACAAATGTTGCAATGTCCATAGACATTTTGCATGCTTAAAGTCTAGTGTGGCTTCAATATAAGCTGTTTTTAGACGAAAATAAAATAAAATAAAATAAAATAATGTTGCAATGTCCATAGACATTTTGCATGCTTAAAGTCTAGTGTGACTTCAATATAAGCTGTTTTTAGACGAAAATAAAATAAAATAAAATAAAATAATGTTGCAATGTCCATAGACATTTTGCATGCTTAAAGTCTAGTGTGACTTCAATATAAGCTGTTTTTAGACGAAAATAAAATAAAATAAAATAAAATAAAATATAGTTTTGAGTTCTGAAACTTACAGGATGTTTTTATAGTACAATGACCTGTTATATATCAAAAGATCAAGGGACTTTTGATTTCTCAGTTCATGACCCCTTTTAAAGCCAGAGACCAAAAATAAATAAATAAAATAAACAACACATTATTTATAGTTTCACATCATATTAAAGGTATGAACTTCTCAATTTCATGAACACATCCAATTCGGAAGTGGTGAAAAGCCAGTAGATCATTTAGAGGTCTGAATGCTATATTAGTTTTATGTAAACATCTGATTCGGAAGAGGGCAATGTACATTAGCTTTACACTTACAGGTCCCCACATTACGATAATGTCATCAGACTGAGGAATGGCAGCACTCCTACCACCCTGTCCCTATCTACACACACACAACCTTCATCATCAGCGGCCTTAAACAAACATGAACGATATCCCTCTCCCTATAGAATAAATGCCCCCTCATCCTCGCTGTTTGTGACCTAAACAGACACTAAAAAACATGCTCATCCGCTCTCCTCGCTCTTCTTAACCCTCAATCGGCCCTTGGGGTCAATATGACCCCAATCAACTTTTACTTAGTTTAAAAAAATGGTTCCCTTCATCTCAGTGGAATAAGAATTTGTGACTTTTCCACATTTTATATCTATATTCACATTAAAAAACTGGGCTTGATTCGGTTGTTCTGAAGGTACGTAAATTTTTTTTTTACAAATCTGTCCCTTGGGGTCAATATGACCCCACATTGAAATGAATGGGAAATGTGAAAAAATTTATATATATTTTTTTCATTTGTCAAAAAAATAAAATCACACACACACACAGGTATGATTGCCACAGATAGCATTTGTATCAAATTTGGCAAATGAAATCAGCCACAAATGCAGAACACGTTTGAGATAGACCTAATGCATGCACATGCACACACTTCTGCATATTGCTGTTGGTTTTATTTACATTTTTAATTTCTTCCACATTCTAAAGATATTTTATTTATTTATTTTTTTACACTTGGTTAATTAAAATCAATAATATGCAACTACAATCTGACACTAAGTCTTGTCCTTTAGGTGTGTCTTATGTGGCATTTTTCTTTCAAATTTCTGTGGCATTTTTTGAAAACAGACATTTCAAAATGCATCAAAAACCACAAAAAAATATACAATTTGAAATAATATTTATTTTTAATGTCTTTTCTAATGTTTATATATACATAAATTCACAAAATGTATCACAAAAGTTGTGATAGAAGCAGTTGGCCACATCCAGTAAAATGAATGGCTCTCTATGGCCCTCTGCTGGTCAAAACAATTTCTTTCCTAAACTGTAATCCGTTTAGGTTTATTTCTAACCAGCAGATGGCAGAATTCTACACCTAACACCTAGATCAATATCCAGAAGCAACTTAAATTAAATTTAGGTCATCCTTTAAGTGATTTTTTCATAAAAAATTAATATTTCACATGCAAGCTAATGGTGTAGTTGAGGAATTTTGTGGTAAATAGGTACAAAAGTACTTCATATCTCCCAAAACACAGCAGTAATGTATAGATGAGAAGTAAACAAAAAAAATTGTATATTATTTGTATGATTAAAAATGTATATATTTTTCACAATTACTCTTTCAATGTTTGGGGTCATATTGACCCCAAGGGACTTAAGTGTAAACAGGAAGTGAGGGACGATTGAGGGTTAAGCATCTGCTACCAAACAGTCTCTGAATATACATCTTACCCCAGGTGTTCCTCATCCCCCAATCAGTCTCATTAATTATTCATCAGCATAAGGTTCAGAACACAATAACCATTACAGTATCTATCCTAGAATCTCCTTACTTCACTGTGGCTGTCTGGGCCTATTTGGTGGCTAAATACAGAATAGGCAGGTATAAATGTGTTAATATATGAAGCCATAAAACATCTTCACAAAGTCACAGATTTCAGAAAGAGACGTTTTTGAATCTGATTTTCAATCATGTCTATTCTATTTTCAAAAGAGTTTTGACTTATTTAAGTCTACATAGTTTATAAATTATTTTATTCTTCAAAAAAGATCAGGAAAAATTTGATTTCACATTATATGACTGATTTAATCATACATATTGTGTACATTATTATACATGTATACAATGTATACATAAGTATTATACATGTACATGTATATATTAACAAATCAAGAACTGAAAAAAAACAAAAAAACAATGAAAGAAACACCCTTGTCATACTGTACTGTACCTGTATATACAATCGTGGTCAGAATTATTGGTGCCAATGAGTAAAACCAAAGAATAGCTCTGATTGTTGTGCTTCACAAAATAGAAAGTGGCTGTAAGTAAAGGAAAATTACTGAAATATTACTGAAAATTCCCATTTCCACCATCAGGGAAATAATGAAGAAATTCCAATAAACAGGAAATCTTATGAATCCAAGGATAACAGCTGTAGAATTGCAGAAAATAGTTGAGTCTTGGGATCAGAAAGCAAAAAAAAAAATAAATAAATTCAAACAGCACCTACAACACAAGCTGTTTGGGAGGATTTCAAGAAAAAAAAATCCTCTGCTGTCATCCAAAAACAAAATCAAGCATATTCAGTGGCCAGACACTACTTGTACTTCGAAAGGGATTTAAAAAAAAAAAAAAGATGAAAAGGATTAACAAAGCTGATTTATTTTCACAGGCTTCTTTTGTTCTTATGTACAAAGGGTGCCACGATTGTATCTGAAGAAGATGTCCAGGACCTCCGGCAGAAAAATTGGCCCACAACATTAAAAATACAGCAGTATATTTAAGTGTACTCATGGGGTACTTTTTTATCGCTGTGTGCACCAAACCCTTTTGAGTGTTTGCTGACAAAAAGCTCATTTTTTAGTTTCCATAGAACCTACTCCCATATACCGTTTTAAGTATGCTGAAGTTTGTTTCTAGATAAGAGCAGAGTATTTTATTTTTCTTGAAAAAAAAAACAAAAAAAACTCCCAAACAACTTGTGGTGATGTAGGTAATTTTAAATTTTTTTTTCTTTATGATCCCAAGACTCAACTATTTTCTGCAATTCTCCACCTGTGATCCTTGGAGAGTCTTTGACCCCCTCAAATTATCCTCCTCACCTTGCATTAATACAATATAGACTTGTCCTTTTCCATGCAGATTCATAACATTTTCTGTTAATTGGAACTATGTCATTATTTCCCTGATGATGGAAATTGGCATTTTCAGTGCTTTAGCTGTTTTCTTACAGCCACTTTGTATGTTGTGAAGCTCAACTAGGGCTGTCACGATTATGAAATTTGGCTGACGATTAATTGTCTAAAAATAGTCACGGTTATTGCGATTAATTGTCTGTTTTAGGGCTTTGGCGATTATGCTGATTATCACGATTAACTGTCTGTTTTTATGGCTTTCATTATATAATTGATTAATTTAAGGGTTCAGTAAATAATTATGATGTTATTTTTTAATCTTTTTGAGTTATTATTTTGCAGTGTAAGATTACATAGAGTATTCCAAATTCTAAGAATTGGCCAATAGCGATCCAACACCAGCACTACTTTTTTTCTACACCACTACAGAATATCAATACTGTGTTTGTGGAACTAATGGTCACTCTTTTAAACCCTTTGTTAAACGCAATCCACTAAATACTCACTTC
>NW_015554112.1:45067-51410 GCF_001515605.1 Sinocyclocheilus anshuiensis | reverse complement strand
CGACCAGCTGAGAAAGTTAGTTGCAAAAGAGCGACCAGTGGGAAGAATGAGTCTGGAGCCCTGTATAGGCTATTTTGATTCTTTTTGTGTATAACTCCCCGTTGTCTCATATAAAAAGCACAATAATCGCGGTATATAAAATAATCGCGATTAGACGGTTGTTTAATTATCGCGACAGGCCTAGGCTCAACAATCTTTTGCTGAACATCATAACTATTTTCTTTGGTTTTACTCATTCCCTTACAGAAAAAACCCCATGTGTTTCACATATTTCACATGTGATTTTAACATGTGATTGCACATGTGAAGTTCATGTGGTTTTTCTGTAAGGGTTGTGGTGGATGATTAAGGGAATTTGGCCTTTGTATTACCTCATATTTATAGTGCTGTGAAAGTCTTGGTTGGACAATTTCATGTTCATAGTCACCCTGGTATAAATATATCTTCTCTCTCTTTTCAGAAGATACATTTGTCTTCTCTCTCTTTTTTGTGCTGTTCATTTTGATTTTTGATTAGTTGTGGGACAGCTTGGGAAGATTTTTTCACTTTTTTTGCACACACAACACAACCTCACTCACACTACACATAATTACATGTAAAATCTTTTTGTTTGTTTGTTCATTTTTTCTGTTCTGTTATTGTGTATCTGTTATTTTGATATTTTTCCTTTTATGTTGTGTGTTTTATAAAGAAATTGATTTAAATGAAAAATGCAAAAATTGCATGAAGAGTCTGATTTTAAAGGCCTAGTTTAAGATTACAGTGGTGGGTGACGAAAGAAGCAAGATAGAGAGAAAGCCATTAAAGACTTTTCTTACCAATTTCTTGCGTGTATACTCTACAGCTCGCAGATCTGCTAATCTCTCTTCTTCCTTTTTCTGCTCTTTAGCAAGCAAATTCTCTTCATTCATCTTCTGAATCTCTTGAAGTAAATTCCTCTGCTCCTCCTTCTTCCTTTCAATGACCTGTGATAATATCACACACAGAGATGTACTCACACACACTTATCTACGCGAGTTACTATTTATAATTATTTTATTAAACTATTCATAATTTGAACTGATCTAGAGATTCATTGCATGTACCTTGAGCTCCTCCATCTGCATCCTCTCCATGTTTTCCAACAACTGCTGACCCTCCTGCTCCTTCAACTCATCCTGTAGCATTTTCTCCTCCAGACACACCTGGATCTGGTCCAGGATGCACAGCTTCCCACTTTAATAACACCCACACATCAACCATAGGTTACAGTGCGCTGTATTTAGAGTATACAGAATACAGAGCGTGAACATCCTTACTTAATCCTTTGCTGCTTTCGCAGCTGTTCAATTTGTTCCTGGGTTTCTAAGGCCCGTCGACGCTCCACCTCCATCATGGCATCCAGTCTCTTCTCTTCCTCCAGCCACTCTGCACTGTTCAGTTTCTTCTCCTGAATCTGCACATCCCGGACAACATGGCACTGCACTTCCTGAATTAACTGCAGGCAAAGAAGGCAAAGGCAAAGGCAAAATTTGCATGTAGGCAACATAACAGTAAGTAGGTCATGCACTGCACCTCATTTCCGAGGCTGCGTCCTCCGGAGGTCACATTTGTTGGAAACATATGTCACTGAGGAGGTCTCATGGCTAAACTTTTCTTAAACATGACTTCCTTTTCATAAATGAGACCACCTCGATGTATGCGGCCAACAAATGCGACCTCCGGAGGACGCAGCCTCCGAAATGTGATGCAGCTATGGTTTGGCTTTTCATTGTGGTCTTATCTACCTCATTGAGCTTCTTGACTTCGTCCTCTTGTTCCATTCTCAGGGTGTTGGCCCGTTCCAACAGGTACTGAGCCCGGTCCCTTGCCTCTGCCTCGAGCTCACTGAGGTTCTGGTTCTTCTGCCGAGACAGGTCTGCCTGACGTATCTGTGCTTTTCTCTGCTCTGCAGCATCCTGACAAAATGACAACAACTAAATTCACATATCTTGAAGAAAATAGCAGTGCATGGAAGACAGCCAGAGAACATTGTTGGGGCCATACACACAGAACACAATTTTGCGTTGAGGAGGGCAGTGGAGGGATTAAAAAAAAAAAAGTTCTCGATGTTTTTTTAATAAGTACACTTTTTTTCAATTTGAGCACCATGTTTTTAGAATGCTGTGTCATGCGTGAGACGTTGCAATAGAAGCAATCAAACTACAATCTACCTTTTCATACGCATCTCTTCCCATTCAGTTGAATACATTTGCCTATCATTAATGTCAGGGTTCTGCACTGATAGCCCTGTCCGTGTTTCTATTGTCTTCTCTGGGCATAACTCTGTCTTCAGGTGTATCCCATTTTGCAGGATGTGCCATTTGTGGACCATTGTCAATGAGGTTACCTAATTTCAGAAAAGAAACCATTACATTCCAAAGTAAGAAAGAAATTACAGTAATTTATGCCTCACAAAAAAATAAGGCCGTGTGTCCACCAAAGCGTTTTAGCCACCTAAAAACGGCAAGCTATCTGCTGAAAATGCCTACATGTGAGTGCTTCAGAGTCATTTTTTTTTTCAGTTGAGACGCTTTGGTTGCTATATATGGAATATCCATAAAAGTAATGTGGCAGACACATTGCAAATGAAATGGGGCAAGAATTTTTTTTTCAACATTATTTTTAGTAGTCTGGGAATCCCATCTGGTACAGACATTAATAGTCAGAAACAAGCAATATTAACTTCTCCTCCATTGTTGTTCAGTCGTTGTACAAGCAGGATATGACAGGTAGTCGGTGTGGTATTTGCCCAACCCCTCCTCTACTGTGACTAGACGGCTGACTAAAAAATTATGAGCGCTGCGTTTTACCCAAAGTTGAACATTCTTCAACACTCGGCTCCGAGAAAAAATGCCCAACCCCTCAGCACTCAGTGTCTAGTCACGCTTCTGGTTTTTATGAAAAACTTGGAGCTCCTATTGAAAACAATTGACAGCATACGCCAAACTTTGGAAAAAATGCTTTGGTGGACACGCCCTAAAAGTTATTTTTTAGTGATGTTAGGTTCTTGAACGAATCGTTCTTTTGAGCCGGTTCTCAGGAAGTAACCGGTTGAGCCGGTTCACAAATCGAACTGAATCGAACTTTAGTTCCAGGTTGATGACGCAGGACGCACAGCCGAAGTAGCACGTCCAACTCAAAAAGAACCGAATGAGCCGGTTCAACCAACTGTCGAAGTTTGCCGAGGATTACCGAGGACTCAACAAGAACCGAATGAGCCGTGGCGAAGTTTGCCGAGGATTACCGAAGATTCTGATGAGTGAGTTGACGTGACTGTGCAAGCCTGAGGCGCGTACTGGAAATATGCTTGTTTATTATGCATTTTATATTTAAAGTTGCTTAAGCGAAATCAAGGAGTTTATAAGACTGGTTTATTCATTCTTTATACTGTAAGACATGTAGAACATATCCGCGTTTGTGCACCAATGTCTGTAATGTGTGCTATAGGTGCGAAATTTTAGGAATCTTATCCAAGTTGTAAGCTAGTCAATATTGCTCAGTCAGTCGTATCTGAGGATCCGCGAATGGAACTGTGACCACAAACACCATTAACTTAAGTGAATTATATGGCAATAATCAGCAATATGCTTTCACACAAATAACTTCATTTTTGATTGTTTCAATATGCGTTGACACAAATTACTTATTTGAATTTTTCATTGATACAACATGGCACTGAGTTGTTAGAAAATAAATGTGTAGAGACGTTATTGCTTGATGACGTCAGGAACCGATGAATCGGCTTTTTGAACCGGTTCAATGAGCCGATCTGTCCGAAAAGAACCGGTTCGTGGAAATGAATCGGACTTTACATCACTATTATTTTTATAATGGCTACTTTTCTGAAATGAGACAACCTTGATGACGTACACGGCTGACGAATGCGACCTCTGAAAGGAGCATCCTTTGTAATGTCATGTGCTCCACTGTCCCGCCTCCTTGATTTCCTTGGCCACGCCCCATTATTTAGCCATTGTCTAGTACTCATTCTGTTAATTGTTCTCACCTGTTCCTCATGTGTTGTCTTTCATTTAATTTTTGCTGGTTTGTTTTGTGCCACATGTGTTAAGTTTTCTTTAATTCTCTTTAAACACTAAAGGCCCTGACACACTAAGTCGATGGTTGGCCATCGACCAATGTCGGGCCACTGTTAAAAACCACATTGTTGACACTAGTCGGACCAGTTGGACCACATTAGGGGCTTTTTGGCCAATTAAGCATATTGAATCGGTGTTCTTTGGTGCTGTCGATGAGAGAGTATTAGATGTTCAGTTTAGCGAACAAGTCAGTGAGCAAGAATAAAAGCAAAAGTGATGAAAACAAGCAAAGAAGTCAAGACAGCACAGAAAAAAAGGCTGTTCTAATTTTACGTCATCTACCTGAGCATTACAATACGTAAATATTTTCATGACGACATGATCAATCTGGAATGAATAACCTGATCAACATAATTGATACTCAAAATGGCAAACAAGCATTTGCTTACGGTTTGTATGCAGTCCTAGTTTTGGTTTCCCTATTTGAATTGGTAATTGGCTGTAGTCTTTCTGGTGTGTTCAAGTGCAACTTTTTAGCCCAGACGCACGCCACATAAGGTGATATCATTTCATGTTTTTATTTTGATCAGTTTAGAATATCTACCACATTAACTACCTCATTAACACTGCTTAAATATGGTTAATACATTAAATATTTTATACATATATGTATGTGTAGGTGCCACTGCTACGTCTGGTAAAATATTAATTCTAAAAAAAAAAAAACTGCAATTACTATTTGTGTTGCAAGAGTATCAATGTTCTTAAAATCGAATGAACAATGCATTTATGAAACAGTAGCTATTACTACATAAATACAAACACAATATAAACAGTGTTTCTTTGGAATGCATCATGCACTCTTTTTTAATGGGACTACAGATAACAGTTTTTTCAAACAAAACCTTTATGTTCAGATTATGCTTAATAATGGGAACACTGAAACATCTGGGAGAGAGTTTTACTGTGCTCACTGTCCTAACTGAATGGGACACACTGTTTGAATGCTGCAATGGAGAATGACAGCTGCAGCATTGGGAAGATTTTCAGTCAACATAAATTTAAAAGCTTAATATTCTCTAACAAAGCTGTCGAATGTCTTCAGAAGACCTAGAATACAGTGCAGGAAAATGTTCATGGTGCTTTTATAATATTTTTTTGTCCTTTTTGGAGCTTTACAGTAACAACCATAATGCACAATATTGGATTTGGATCGCTCCCATGTCATCTGATTGTAGCTATTGTGCATAATTTTACTAATTCCCGCAGGTTCATCACTTATACACTTATAATGCAGGAAATTCCTGCAAACATTTATTCACAAAAGCATGTACAGTAGGTTCAATGAGTACAGTAATCCACACAAATTCTCAGATGAAATCAGTATTTTGAAAATGTTCTGAGAGACTGTAATTTCACAAACGGTGTCTTTTCCAAGAGAACTCTAATCATGACTCAAGCTGATTTCTGTGCGCTCACACCCAAAGTGTGCACACACAGAGTCACTTGTCTGACAAGGACCAAATTGGTTTATTGCACATAAATGGTCAAAAACATGCAAAATTATCTCAAAATGCCCATCTTGGTGAGTATTCACTTAAATAGTTGATTATGTCTTAACAGTTGTTTTGAAAGATAACTTATGTATAACAGTATACTGGATCCATGCATTTGTTCTTAAAGTGACAACAGCCTGCTGCTGTCCATGTTAATTAAACAGCATAAGACAAATCACTGCTTTTGACTGAGTAACCTTTGTGACTTTATTTTTAAGGATTAATCTGTATTTGTTTATAGAATAAACACTATCCAGTGTTGTTTTACATTTGATTACATTATTCAATTTCTGTTCCTGAATATTAGGGATGCACCGATACTGGTCTCCTGTACTCGTACTTGTACTCGTTAAAATGCCCCGATACCAAACGCCGATACCACACAGCATGTGATAAGCGCCATATTCAGACAAAGAAACACCCACAACAGAACAACAGACAGCAGAATGGAGTTAAGGATGTCTACTACGAAGTATATGTATGCAATGAATATAACGTTAAACATTCAGTATTAACGCCTGAATAGCTGATGTGCGCGAGCTGATAAACAAAGCGCGCTGAGTGGATTGAGCGTGTGGTGGCGCAGATGCGCGAGCTTGTCAAGTGAATATATCTTTCTCACAGACATCACTGGAAAGTTTGTAGTTCGGTTGGATATGTAAAAAACAAGTAAGTAAAACAATGCACATGTTACTTAACGGTAGGGAGACAGAGAGAGCGAGAGAGAGA
>NW_015554112.1:41273-44758 GCF_001515605.1 Sinocyclocheilus anshuiensis | reverse complement strand
CACTGAGGCTAAGGGCTGCCCGACTAAGTATTGATAGTTGTGTAAATACTGTCATACTAACATCTGTCTGAATAATTTTTGGTTGATTGTAATCTATTACATACCTTTCTATCAAAGTGATCTAACATTATCAAGCTGAATTTGTTCTGACACAGTTTAACTCTGAGTTCTTGTCATATTTTATTACCATTTTCTAAACTATAGCGAATAAACTGTGATAATGTGAGAAATGTTGAAGGTGTCTGAATACATTTTGGTTTGACTGTATCTATTTGATAAATTAAGTTAACCAACTAACAATATACATACTCTTTTGGTTTCTGTACCCAATATTTAAAAAATTTACAAATGTAATAAAAATATTGGTATCGGCAAGTACCAAAACTAAAAGTATCGGTATCGGGCGAGTACTGGAAAAAGTGGTATCGGTGCATCCCTACCGAATATTGTTTTTACCTACCTAAAAAGCATTATTTAACTTGTATCATTTATTCTGTTGTATTTATTTGTGCAATTTTTTTGTAATTTGTTTATTTGTTCTATTTAGTATCTAATTACTGAATGTTTGTTACTGAATGATTGCTTAAAAGTTTTTCTAATCAAGCTTTCTTGCGTTGTGTGTAAGCTATAAACAATGATTATGTGGAAAGAAATAACATACAATCCCAAAGCATGAGATCAGATTTTTAAAGAATGACTAGCTGTTTTAAATGTGATCCGTTTGGAGTTTTGAAAATGTACCACTTACTTGTTGAAATAGTTAAAAGGGATTAAAATAAACTGCAATAAAGACCCAAAATAGACTGTACACCTCAGGTCGAAATTATCTACAAGACCGGTCTGAACAAAGGACTTTATGCAAGTTGACTGGCTACATATTTCTGATGAAACCTCAGTGTTCCGTGAGCTTCTGTTGTATTCTCCCATATAGCAAACTGTGGTAGTAGCAAACTCTGTCATATTTCTAATAACTGTTGAACACAACTACTTGTATCATAATATAGCATATTATGAATACTGATTAGCCACAACATTAAAACCACCTGCCCAATATCGTGTAGGTCTCCCTCATGCTGCCAAATCAGCTCTGATGTGTTGAGGCATGGACTCCACAAAACCATCCAAATGTGTCCTGTGGTATTTGGTAAAAGGACATTGGCAGCAGGTCCTTTAAATCCTGCAAATTAAGAGGTGGTGTGGACACCATGGATTGGATTTGTTGGTCCAGTAAATCCCATAGATCAAATTGAGATCTGGGGAATTTAGAGCCCAAGGCAAGACCTTGATCTATTTTATCATGTTTCTTTGGAGGTGGACTCGGGTCATCATGGGCAGCTACGCAGCCCCATACACAGCAAACTGTAATGCACTGTGTCTTCTGTCATGTCCAGCATTAAGCTTTTCAGAAATTGGAGCTAGAGTAGCTGTTTTGTTTGATTGGTGCAGACGTGCTAGTCTTCACTTCCCACATGCATTAATGTGCTGTGACCATCTATGACCCTGACGGTTGTCCTTCCTTGCACCATTTTTAGTAGGTACAAACCAATGCACATTGGAAACACCCTACAAGACTTGCCGTTTTGTAGATGCTCTGACTCAGTCATCTAGCCATCCTTATGTGGCCCTTGTCAAAGTCCCTCAGATCATTTTGCTTGCCCATTTTCCCTGTTCCTATCACATAAAATTCAAGAATTGAATGTTGATTTGCTGCCTATATACAGTATCTCACCCTTTGACAGATTCCATTGAAACAATACAATATATACAATTTTAATCACTTTACCTGTCAGTGGTTTTAATGTGGTGGCTGATAAATGTAAAAAAAAACTGTAGTAAACATAACATTGTAGTATATTACATTAATGTAATAAAATGTAATATATTACATTTTCAGAAGTTTTAAATACATTTAGTGTAAAAGTGGATCGTATCAATACTGCTTTGTCCTGTAGTGGGAGACTTCTTCAAGATTTAATTTTGTGCTTAATTTTTAAATACTGCACTACACTAGAAGTTACACTGATATTAAATGCAGAAGTGACCATGCATTCATTTGGGGTTCAAACATGTAATTAGAAAAAAAAAGAGAGAGATTTTGAGATGGCTCACCATGGCTTCCTCACGGGCTTGGCGTTGGGCCTCCAGCACAGTTGCCTTCTCCTCTTCACTAGGAACATGAGATTCCACCATGATTCGCCTGAATTCAGCCGAGGACAGGATGACAGACTGCCCAGATGGGTCCTCATTTGGGATTCTGGTTTAACAAAACAAGAGCAAAGAATGAGCTTAAAAATAGTAGAGCAGAGGCAGAGCAGAAGGCAGAGCAGATGGCTAAGGCAACTGAGGCGGAGGTGGAGATCCGGAAGGCCGCGGTGGAGTCGGTGCGACAGAGGACTGAGGTGAAGCCGAAGGGAAGGAGGAGCCTGACAGAGCCGGAGGGACGGAGGGCCGAGCCGCATCCAGAGGAGTGGAGTCCCAAGGTGACGGATGGTCGACGACAGACCAAGGCGGAGCCAGTGGACTGCTGGGCCACGGCGGAGAGGAGGGAGCTAGGAGCCATGGTGGAGCCTCTGTGGTCAACGGGCCGAGGCGGAGTCTGGGACTCAGAGGCTGGAGGCAGAGGCAAGGGATTCTCCAGCCACGCCGACGATGGAGACTGGCAGACCCGCGGTGCTCGCACTGAACAGATGGGCTGAGGGTGAGCAGAGGGGCTGCCAGACGACAGCGGTGAAGGAGGCAGGAGTGGATGGGTGGGTGGGCATTTCTGAGCCTCCTGGATCTCAGGGCTGGTGTGCGCTGCCCACACACACCAAATCGCGACTCCCAGCACTGGGAGTGCATCAGACAGGGGAATGACAGGGCTGGCAGACTGGAAAGTCAGAGAAAGGTGGGAGGAGAATGGGCATGTCCGCATATATAACTGCCTCCCAGTCTATTAGGTCCCCTTTAAAATCCAGCAGTCCCAGATACACAATAAGCTCACCCTCAGCCATGGTGCAGTGGGTGGAGCTCCTCTCCACGCTGTCCACGGCTTTTTCTCTCGTGGCGGGCGTTGTAGCTGGCTCTCGCACCTGGTCTGACGTCACTAGCAGCTCCGGCTCCGTGGCGATCCTCAGCTCTGTCGCTCCGTGCGGCGATGGCTCGCCGGTCGCGGCGGGCTCGGGCTCTGCGTCATCGGTGGGCTCGGGCTTGCGCTCCTCACAGCGGGGTGATGGGGGGCTGGGCTCTGGGTCTGGCTGTGCTCTTGATCCGGGGCAGACACTCTCCAGACACCGGATGATCACCTCGCTCCAGTTCAGTCCAGTGGTGTCTGGGAGGTCAACGGGGCGATGGTAATTGGCCCCCGAGCCAGAACAGCTGATTAAGGACGGCATCCTCTAACACCGTCACCGCTGCGAGCTTGCAGAACTCCCCGGCGTACTAGTAGAAGGGGAGATCCCGGCGGGATATGGCGAGGAAACGAGCAGCGATCTCCATGTTGTTGT
>NW_015554112.1:34964-40943 GCF_001515605.1 Sinocyclocheilus anshuiensis | reverse complement strand
TCCCCTTCAAAGTCCAGCAGTCCCAGATACACAATAAGCTCAACCTCAGCCATGGTGCAGTGGGCGGAGCTCCTCACTGCGCTCTTGCTTTCCAAGGCTTTTTCCCTCGTGGCCGGCATTGTAGCCGGCTCTCACACCTGGTCTGACGTCACTAGCAGCTCCGGCTCCGTGGCGATCCTCAGCTCTGTCGCTCCGTGCGGCGATGGCTCGCCGGTCGCGGCGGGCTCGGGCTCTGCGTCATCGGTGGGCTCGGGCTTGCGCTCCTCACAGCGGGGTGATGGGGGGCTGGGCTCTGGGTCTGGCTGTGCTCTTGATCCGGGGCAGACACTCTCCAGACACCGGATGATCACCTCGCTCCAGTTCAGTCCAGTGGTGTCTGGGAGGTCAACGGGGCGATGGTAATTAGCCCCGATCCAGAACAGTGAGTTCAGCGCAGCGTCGTCGAACACCGTTAAATTGGCGAGCTGGTTGCAATATACCTCTTTTGTCGGTCGGGTCTTCTGTCAGGAAGTGTGTCGGAAGGAACGACGCGGAGACGTGGATCAAGGAACAGGCTTTAATGCAATCCAGAACACAGGGGAAATCCACACAAGGAATGGCTGGTGACACACGAACATAATGTACCGAGACCCGACACAGACTGAGACTTAAAAGCACGGGGAAACGAGGACAATAACAAGACACACCTGAACTAAATGACATGATTAACAAGAGGGAAAACTAGGTCACGGAGAGCACATGGGGAGAGAAACACACACAGACAGTCCAGGGGGCGTGACAATACAATGATGTACTTACTAATCTGTTTTTTTCTGTTTTGCAGTTTTTTTAATAAATTCATTCATTTGTTTTTACTATGACTAGTTTAATGATTATGTCCTAATATAACATGGATGAAACTGCAAGAGGAGGTATGTAGCCTATAATTTCAATGTAATGTAAAGTTATGACTGTTTTTTTTGTTCTAAACAAGATAAAAGTCTGTGACGAAATTGTTTATGTGCAAACTCTCTGATGCCAGGTGTAATAAGTCAGTGTCTGAATTGGCTTCATTTTGGTTCACTCTAGAGTTGGGGTACTCTGACTCGTACTCGGACTCGAGTCCGGTCTCGAGTACAGTTTTTTAAAGGACTCGGACTTGTCACGGACTTGGATGCATTTTTACTCGGACTTCACTCGGACTTGAGCCTTTCGGACTCAGAAAATATGTCAGAGTCCAACCGAGTCCAGGGACAATTGACGGAAATGTCACTGACTCAATGCATTATCACGATAGTGATAGTGTTTTTAAGTCTTGTCCAGTACTTGAAAAAAGCCGACTGGTTTCTGTGTTCACCAGGGGTGTGAAGTAACGACTTACAAATACTCACGTTACAGTAATTACGTAGTTTTTATCAGTAATTGTACTTTTTTGAGTAGTTTAAAAATTGTGTACTTTTACTTTTACTTGAGTACATTTTAAGTGATGTATCAGTACTTTTACTCCGCTATTTTCCTCCGTTTGTGGTCGTTACATGCTTATTTTAATTTTATTTTTTATCCATCAACGTGATTGGATAGAGAGTAAATTGGACTTTCGTCAAATCAAATTGTGCATAGAAAACTTTAACCGCCAACTATTTATCATGGCTGCTGGAAGTGCATTCTTCAAGCATCAATTCTGTCGCATCTTCCTCTAACTTAATATGTTAAGGTAAATTTCGGATTTCTGCTTACTAAATGATTTGTATATATGCTTGCCTATCTACATGGCCTGAAATTTGGTGTGAGGTTGCGGGTATTGCATACAGTGTTAACTCCCGCAAGTGCCACGTTAGGTAAATTCCCACTCACTTATGAGACGCGCGATCTGCGCTGCCTCGTCTCTCTGCAGCAGTCACTTGGATAAGTCGTTGTTGCTTGTTGAACTTGTTGACTTTTGATGAGTTTGAGCGCGTGATGCGCGCTGTGAAAAAGTGTGTTGGAAATACAAATTGAGGACCAAATCTGCACCTTATTGATGACCCGCGGCGTTAATATACTGCATCTGTGCCAGCGCGTGATGTAATAAAACTGCAGCTCGTTAATAAACGTTTTTTTTTAATCCATTTTATACAATCCGGCTTGCACTCGCGCATAAACAATTTTCAAGTTCAACACTTTTTGTTCCGTTCAGTTGTGGATGCTGCTGATTCACCGAGACTGCCGAGGCTGAGCAAAGATACATGCGTGTGTTTTCCTTTGAAAAAAGTTTCCCCAGAAATACCTCGCTATTTAATGCATTTTTCCTTACAAACTGTATTATCAGCATAACAATTCGAGTAAATGTGTAAAAGGTATGGCATGAATTTGCCATCCTTGATTTCATGGGGACTTTAACTTTAATAAGAATCATCTATATTTAATGTATACAGTGAAGATTAATTTTACATTTATTACTTCATGAAATGTCTGTAGTAGGCTATTTCTAGAAGCCTTTACTACTATCTGAAAAACAAACAAAAAAAAAAAACTATTTAATTTGTATTTTTGAGTAATATATTTATTTATCATTTAGCTTGTAAGTAATACTTGGAGTGTTTACTTGCCTTCAGTAAACTTGAGAATGTTTTATTACATTAGTTTATTATTTTTTTGCTTTTGTATTAGTGGCAGTTTCTAGCTTAAAGAAATTAAATAATTTTTCTAACTTCTTTGCGGCAATAGTTTTTATGGGTCCAAAATCACCTTGGGTGTGCATTATTTTCTAATAATTCAATGGCCCGTCATCAATTATTCCTTACATAATGTAATTTATTGTAATTAATCTAACTATAAGTGCATTCAAAAATAAAATAGGTGTGAGTTGCCTGTGACTTATGGAAAGTATATGTAGGGCTTTTATACACAGTGTGTGGCATAGTACAGACTAGGTTTATCCCTCACAGCCTCATTTTCATCCAAGAAAAAAATTCTAAATCCCCTGTCTAAGGGTTCTGTGTACTTTGGCGTCCGTTCATTTTTCGTTTTTTTTTACCCAGAAATTTAAATGCAGTTTCTTCTTTAATGGTTCAAACACTGATGAATAGAATAAGCAGACACAAACTAATTTTGATTATTAAAAATGGATATTTCATTAAGATACTAATAAATAATAGAGTTTCGTTGGACTCGGACTCGGCTGTTTGGGACTCGGACTTGACTTGGACTCGAACCCAACACCAGTTCACTCTTCACTGATACAGTGCACTCAACTGAATGAGTAAGCAATTTCACAACAAGAAGAGTCAATTCCTGTGCTAGAGTCGACACTACTACTACAGCTACTCAGAGTCGAGGAATCGACTCTTTTGGAGTCGACTCCCAATTTCAAATTTTGATCAGGTAATGCAAATACCTCAATAAGGATAACTACATGTAACTACAGAGCAAAAAACTCGTTGCGTCTACTTGCCTGAGGTCCCTGATGAGGTCTTTAGTGATGATGCGCACTGTCTCTGACTTTGGCTCTTTGGGTGCAGGAGCAGAGCGTGACAGTGTCCTCGATCTCACACTTCCGCCTTCAGGATCGTCTTTCATATCACCAGCAGAATGCTGAGACAAAAGACAGTTGAGTCTTCCTTTTATTTTCATTCAATGTCTACGACTGTGCAGTAAGCTTATTTCTACCTGTTTTAGTGTCCCAAAGAGGGTCTCGTCCACATGAGAGGTGAGGGCTCGTGTGCGATAGCGGCGAGTGAAAGCGCTGCTGCCCGACTGCTTTCCACAGGAGGATGTGGCGCTTTGAGGCTGAAAAGAATGAGGCATTTGAATCGTAATCAATTTAATGATTCCTTTATTATCTTTGAGGAACAAATGTCATGAACAACTAGTGAGTAGCTGTATGATTTAAGTCTCATGAACCTTTAACACACACACACACACACATAAAATAGTGAGGTCGTACGAATTCGCCACCTCGTAAAATAGGGTGGCGAATGTAAGATAGCATTGCAAGGTTTCAGTAGGCTACTTCAAAAATTCTGAAGCCTGAACCCCAAAGTAAATTGCAAAGCGAATAACTGTTAGTTAATTGTTTCATTTTTAAAAAGCACTTACCATTTCGTTTGAGCTTTAGTGAAAAAAGCAGATAAGACAGACGTTTTAACAGGTATACAAACAGTGACGACAAAGTGAAAACTTATTGCCACGCGCGTATTTCTAATTTAAAATGTGTTTAAAAAAACACATAAAAAGAAATGGAGAGTAACATTGTTGACCAAAGCAGCTACTTGCAATAAACCCGACACACTACAGCTCGCCTGTGTTTTGTTGTTAACGTTTCCATGGAGACGTGGTTACTGGGGTTACAGCCAGTGAATAGTATTCCGATTCAGTGGTGGACAAGTACACAAATTCCATGCCACACCAATATATTGCTTAAGATAAGATAAAGCTGTCCAATAAAATACTACTTTTATGTACAAAGTATCTGGTTTTGAAAATACTTAAGTATTAAAAAGTAAAACCGCAATTCTAATGATCTTATAAAACGTGACCCAACCATAGGCTACTGAAACGATCACACTACTAATAAGCCTACTGTAAAGCCAGAAGTAAACAATAGAGTTGCTTTATAATTGACATTTAAGGTGTAATTATAGTTTAAAGGTTTATTACTGTAAAGCTGCTTTGAGGCAATCTGTATTTTATAAAGTAATATAGAAACTTGACTATTAAAACCCCATTTAGTGTTCTATGGAAAACGTTTTTCAAATCTGATAGCAGCATTACAAATAACCGCTTCCAGTAATAGTCCTGCCTAGAAAAATGCAGCCTAATAGAAAAATCCAGCCTATATCCTGCCATGTTCCCATGTGATTTTCTTTCTTTCTTTTTAGATAAACATCAACAACAAACCATGCTCACAACTATTTCTTTTGAAATAACTGGTTTGATGTCCATTTACACATGACAATATACCTGCAGCATATAGTTCCTTGTCTAGAACACACGTCTAATGAAACAATCAAAGCTGCATGATACATTTGTCTTTTGTAATTGTATGTTACTTTTAAATTATATGTAATTTGATGTAATTTTGTATTAGATTTCACATACAGTTTGTGATATTGTTAGATATGCCTCCATGCCAGAAATATCAGATCCAGCCCCGGACTTCAGATCCTGTCAGAAAATATCTGTTTTGTCTGCATGGTAACAGAACATAGTCAGCAAAGTTGTCTAATACCCAAAACCTGTCAACAGAAAATTTTGTCTGGTACCTAAAATTCTATTAACAGTCCTCTATCAGCCAAGAAGTTACTTTTACTTTACTTTTACTTTTAGTCATTTAGCAGACGCTTTTATCCAAAGCGACTTACAAATAAGAAAAAGTAATTAAAACTAAAAGCTAAAAGTCTATAAATACTATATATATATACACATTTAAGAAAATAAAAGAAATTAAATAAAAATGACAAATGCATACAACAACATTTCAAAACGAAACATTTAAATGAAAACAAAATAAAGCTAAAAACAATTCAAAATATTAAAAGAACAAAAGGTATGAGTATAATAATGATTCTAACATAACACTAAGCCAAACACCAAAAAACAACTACATATGTGTATGTACAGCCACACACATATACATATACATATACATGTACATATATATAAATATTCAATATATATATATATATATTATTTCATTTCCATTCTGTATGTTGAAGTACTGAAATAACTCAAATTAAATAAAACTAAAACTTAATAAAAAACCTATATAGACATAATAAAAAAACTAAACTAATAAAATGACAACATTACTACAACTGTAACTAAAACTAAAATAGATAACTAATACAAATCAAACTACATTAGTTTATCAGTAATCCTAAAAAAATAACCAATGAGCCAAACACACATGCTAAAATACAGGTGCATCTCAATAAATTAGAATGTCATGGAATAGTTCATTTATTTCAGTAATTCAACTCAAATTGTGAAACTCGTGTATTAAATAAATTCAATGCACAT
>NW_015554112.1:32114-34003 GCF_001515605.1 Sinocyclocheilus anshuiensis | reverse complement strand
TTTGCAGGTGTTTTGAGTTGATTAGCTGATTGGCATGTCACCATATTCTAATTTGTTGAGATAGTGAATTGGTGGGTTTTTGTTAAATGTGAGCCAAAATCATCACAATTAAAAGAACCAAAGACTTAAACTACTTCAGTCTGTGTGCATTGAATTTATTTAATACACGAGTTTCACAATTTGAGTTGAATTACTGAAATAAATGAACTTTTCCACGACATTCTAATTCATTGAGATGCACCTGTAACAACAACTTACTGACACATAGTAAGAAATGGTTATAAAAAAACTGAAACAGAAGTGAAACAAGTAGTAGGAAAGAGGAGAAATAAAAAGCGATACTTATCCTTTGCCGGTGTCCCTGCCCGGTGGAGTCGCACGGTAGAGTCGATGGTCTTTACACTCTTCGGTCTTACCACGACCGCAGCCGCAGTAAACTAAGCTTCTTTTTTATTCGTTTAACAAAACTCAAATTGAATTCAGCTGGACACACTTTCCAGTTTATCACAACAAATGGCCAAGCAAAGCGCAAAAAGTTGACTGAGAAAAGCCAGTGAAGAGCAGAAGCAGGACACAAAGTAGGCTAATGATGATAAAAAAAAGGAGCAGAGTTTATTGAATATGCTCAGACTTCGTCTGACGAACACAAATCCAACAAGTAGTGTTATACCATTGGCTTCACAACAATATCCCATAAACTGTGAATTTCCATAAACATTCCCTCTTATCGCTTATTCATGAAGACAAATAGCCCTTGAAACCACATATATAAGACTAAACAACAATGGAAAAATAATATTAAAAAACAATATATTTTAAATAACTAATTCATTAATTAATCAATTAAATGAGTATATAAATGGCTATAATAATTATTATAAATGATTATATGATTAAATTTAATAATAAAATGATTAAATGATAAATGATTATAACTGAATGAATGAACGAATGAAGAATAAATGAATATAAAAGAAAGAAAGTGAAACACAACACAAATGTATGGTTGCTCTCTTGAAGCAAAACACATAGAGAGATGTGGGGTGCCCAAACTCGTTCCTGGAGGGCCGGCGTCCTGCAGAGTTTAGCTCCAACCCTAATTAAACACACCTGAAGCAGCTAATTAAGGTCTTCCTAGGCATACTAGAAACTTCCCGGCAGGTGTGTTAATCCAAAATGCCGCTGCAAGATTAATCTTTAATGAGCCGAAAAGAACACATGTCATACCTCTGTTCATCAATTTGCACTGGCTACCAGTAGCTGCTCGCATTAAATTCAAGGCATTAATGTTTACAAAACCACCACTGGCTCTGCACCCATTTACCTAAATTCATTACTTCAGAGTTATGTGCCCTCTAGAAGCTTGCGTTCTGCAAGTGAACGGCGTATTATTGTGCCATCTAAAAGAGGCACAAAATCACTTTCACAGACTTTTTCATTAACTGTTCCCTCCTGGTGGAATGACCTGCCCAAATCAATCCGAGCAGCTGAGTCCTTAACCATCTTCAAGAAACGACTAAAAACACATCTGTTCCACCTTTATTTGACCCTCTAATTCCAACACTTTCTATTCTATTTTAATTCTACTTTATCTATATTTATCTTTTTTTTATTATTTATTCTTTATTTAAAAAACTAGCTTTCTATTTTTTCTATTCTATCTACTTGTTTTTCTTTGTTTGTGTGTATGTGTGTGTATAATATATATATATATATATATATATATATATATACACACCTTGCTACATGTACTGCGTTAGGCTAACCGAGACTTGTCATTTGCACTTATATATTGTTGCTCTTTTGTTAGTTTTAACTGCTTTTATTGTCCTCATTTGTAAGTCGCTTTGGATAAAAGCGTCTGCTAAATGACTAAATGTAAATGTAAA
>NW_015554112.1:24271-31945 GCF_001515605.1 Sinocyclocheilus anshuiensis | reverse complement strand
TGAGGCAAGTTGGAGCTAAACTCTGCAGGACACCGGCCCTCCAGGACTGTGTTTGGGCACCCCTGCTTTAGATCCTTTAATATGCTGCACGATTATAACAGATGAAGTGAATATATTGCATATTCTCATAAAATACATTATTAAGTATAATCGTTCAAGTAATGGTATAACAAATGTATTACTACAACAAACGTATGGTTGCGCTAATATGCAAAATTTGAAATGTACTTGTATTTTAAATGATGAATTAGGATTGAAGAAATGTTTCGCCTTTTAATAAACATTTCCTTCCTTTAAATGACAAAATTGATTAAACACCAGTAAAGCATTTTTTTCACTCGGACTGTAAATCCTGCCACTAAAATAAAACAGACCTGAAGTTGATTAAATATCAAAATGTATGTGATATTAAATAAATTATAAGTCAAGTAATTATTTAATTGTATTATTATATAAGTACAATTTATTAAAGGAGAAAATCATGTGGTCAAATTTTTTTTTATTGTAGCTTAACATTTTTAAAGTTACCTGACTGATAAATAATAATCCAACAGATGTTCGGTTATTGATTAAAAACATTCTTATTAAAATCTTATTAAAATAAATGCACTTAGTATGTAAAATGTTATGTGTATAAAAGGTAAAATGTAAATCAGACCAAAAAAAAAAAGATGCAATTGACCTATCGATATGCCCCTCCCATCGAATGCAGATGAGCCAATGGCAGTTAAGTATCAGTTGCACAGGGAGCGGAACTTGGACATCTTTAGGTTTCAGCGCCATAGAGAAACATTGGAAGATCTGAAGCTCTCATTGATTTTATGGTGTTAATGCTACAAAAATGGAAAAACAGTGTGTACTTGAAACACTGATTCCAGTGTGACGAGTGGGGCAGGGCCGAGAGCCGTGGGAGCGGAGCGAGGCCTGGTCCTCTCTTGTCCTACACTGTCGTTACTCCTCCTTTTATCCTTCCGTAGCTCCTCTGTGGGACTCGAGACCGGTGAGTGGTGCAGGTATCACTCATTATCATTTACTCCACCGGCCTCGCTCCATTCCCACGGCTCTCGGCCCTGCCCCATTCGCCACATACAGGTATCCTGAGAGGATTGGCAATAGAATTTATTTTATTCCATTTCCTAAACACAAACAAAACAGAGCAAAATGTCCCTAAGCATTCAACCCCAATCCCAATGAAGACGAAAACATTCATTTTCTGCTTGTCATACTCTCATTAAGTTACCATTTTCATCTGCTCAAGCAGAACGTTAATCTCATCTTGTGCTTCAGCAAGGTATCTCTGGCTAAAACTTGCTAACGTTAAAGTTAGTGAGTCCATGCTAACGTACCAACCTAAATAGCTAACTGTTCTCACGTCATGTACAGCGTAGGTCAAAAACGCATAAATGAAGATCTGCATTTTAGTGCATCTCCATAATAAACTGGTCAAATGTAAATTAATTTAATCTTACCCTGCGGTACATCCTGGATGTTGTCATCTACAATTGTGACGACCGTAACACAAGGCTTCTCCCGCTTGCATTGTGATCTGTAAACCCTCGTTTCCAAATGAATACCCACAATATTTATTTTAAAATCTTTTATATATCCCTCTATGGCATATTTAAGTCCCACTTGAATGGTGGTCCTTCTGTGTTCAAAATGTATCTAAAACATCTCGGGACAAGGTTTTCACACTGACAGCTGCATGTCATTATAAGACAGTTAGCAACTCCATTTGTTTGTCCGAGTTTGCAACAGTAACTAAGGGGGGCGGGGCTTACCGATAGGTCAACTGTTTCTCTTTAAAAGTTGACTTGCATTGAAAATCCACCCTGAATATGAAGCATGTGCGAACACGTGTTGACACTCCGCTTTAAGGCCTGCATGAGATTTAGGTCACATGCTGTAAAGAACATGTGAATGTCAGAGGTTACGTCAACAGGGATGGAGAGAGGCTTGTACTTCCTGTTGTTTTCCTCCCAAAGGTAAGTCATGCTGTTCTCTAGTGCAGGAGAACTGCAGTGATCCAGGGACACATGGAGTAAAGTCCCTTGTGATAACTCGCTGACCGCCTCAATGACTCTCAACACAATGTCACGCCATTTTTGGTGAAGTACCACACTCGCCACTTTGCCAAAGAGCACTAGAATCAAACATATACATAGATACAATCATTTATTTTGTTTGATAAAAAAAAAAAAAAAAAATATTTGGCATTTCATGTTGCACAGCATCCAATCATGAACAGAGCTCTTTGTTTCAGACCTTTTTTATGGCATATGTCAGGGATCAGGTCCGTTAGTGGTTTAAGTCTGTATTCTGGTGGATAACTGTCTGTCTTTGGTGTTGGTTTGAGATGTTCAGCACAGCAGCTCCACAGGGACGTGTTGCAGTAGTAATGCCCACAGCACAAATGCTCTCGTTTGGTTTCATAAAGCATGGCATGGGTTGAAGAGGAACAGCAACTTTGATTGTTATTATATTCCATGCAGCAAGAGGTTTCCACAGCATTCTGCTTTCATTTTGTTGTAGAGATGACCTGAGCAGCACAGCTGTTTTTTGTGGTCATAGACTTACGAGCCACAACTCAACATCTTAATCTGGTTCTGAGTATATATAACACCTCCGATACACTCTGACTGTTCAGGCACATTGCGATAAAGGATTCCATTACAGCACAGCACATTGTCATCTGCTAGACTGTAAACATCTTTACCACAGCACTGAAACACATACAGGTAAACATGGTACACATATATAAGCAAACTGTTTGAGTACAGTCTACATTTTTTGGTTAAACAACATTCAACATAACAGCAGTCTTGCTCTTGTGATATCATTATTTAATTCTAAATCACAATAAGGTACTGTATTTGCCACAGGTGGACTATTATCATTTGGAATGTCAAATAGCCCATCTTGTTGGTATAGGCTATTTACACAATTTACTGAAAATGATACCCAAATGGTAACAAGAATAGTGGCATGTTGAGTAAGGGCAATTACCTCACCTTTTGACGCAACCCGAGTTTGAATCCACCTTTTTTCTGACCCCATTTTTCTCCCTTTTACCATTGCATTTCAGCTCTGAGACCCATTTAGTTCAAATAAAAATGAAGAAAATATTCTAAAAATGAAAATAAAGTGACTAACAAAGCCTGCAATTGAAATTTGATGTGGTGTCCTCGTGGTGATCGGACGGGCTGGCACATCGGCCATGAAATACTTCATTTTTGACACGAATACTAGCCCATGAATATAAAGCCTTTCAAATGATACACTATATATAATGGTATATAACCATATATAATTGTAGCTCCTTTTCCGGACCTTCAAGGACACCTTTAATGATCAGCAGGTTCAGTATGGTTAGGTTTATGAGTAGGCAGGGGTGGGATACCATTTAAGGGATAGTGACAAGTAGCAGCCATTTATGATTTAAAATAAATAACCATATACAGTGGGTACGGAAAGTATTCAGACCCCCTAATCAAGTCCAATCAGTATAATCAAACACAGCTGGACTCAAATGAAGGTGTAGAACCATCTCAAGGATGATCAGAAGAAATGGACAGCACCTGAGTTAAATATATGAGTGTCACAGCAAAGGGTCTGAATACTTAGGACCATGTGATATTTCAGTTTTTCTTTTTTAATAAATCTGCAAAAATGTCAACAATTCTGTGTTTTTCTGTCAATATGGGGTGCTGTGTGTACATTAATGAGGAAAAAAAATTAACTTAAATGATTTTAGCAAATGGCTGCAATATAACAAAGAGTGAAAAATTGAAGGGGGTCTGAATACTTTCCGTACCCACTGTACATTGAATATGTTGTTCCTGCATACTGTTTTACTATGTAGTACAATGCACTGAGGTGCAAATAGTATTTGCCACTAAATAGCCTATAGCATGTAATACTATTTACACTTAGTGCAAAGAAAATAATGCTATTCTCACTTAGTATAAATAGAATCTATCACCATTTGCACTAGGAGTAAATAGCCTCTGCCATAATCAAAACAAGTTCACTCTATCAGAAGGATTCTGACCTGAGTAAGACCTGATTCCCCCTTGTACAGTATTCCTGAGCAGTTGACATACTTTGAGGGTCCAGCTTCTAGACAAGAAACATTAATGATAGAGTGAGACAAAGACATTAACATAGGTGGGTATTGCCTTAACGGTATAGTTAACCCAATAATGAAAATTCTGTCAGCACTTATTCAGCCTCATGCCATTTATAATGAAACCCGTGAGATTTATGTCTCTCCACAGAAAGTCCATTCCACCAAAATGTTGAAGCTTCAAAAAATTAATAAAGAAGTCCGTATGAATCAAGTATTCTTAATCCAAGTTTTCTGAGCGTTTAGCTTTTATACATAATGCTTCAAAACATTTATAACTGAAATGGATCTAATTTTGATACGCATAATAAAAATGACCATGTGCAAGTGGGATTTGTAGTTAATAATGTGATTATGCTTGTCTTGGCTACAAGTGCTTTATCAAAACTTAAAAAAGAGGGCACTAGTATCCACTGCCTTTGACATTTTAAAGATACATTGGAATGGAAAATTATTATATCTTAACCGGAGTAGGAACTGTTTGGATCACCTGGTACAGTAGGGTCACCTAAATAATTATTATAAATAATAAGTATTACTGTTTATACCACAGACTGCTTGATTATATATTAATAACTGCAAGACCATTTCAGTTCCAGATCACTTGACATTTGATTTAAGTATTTTCCCATGTTTTCTAGGATGCGTGGGAGCCAAATTGTACAGATGCCTAAACGGAAATTCTGTTCTCCTTTCAAGGAAGAGATTTGTTAAGTTTTACATTTGGTGCAGATGTGTGCATTATACCAATACAGATACAAGAAAGAAGGCAAACAAATCCATGTAATGGTTGTAAAGACAAACCTGTGGGAGGTGGTGAATGGCAAGATTCATTTTTGAGCCTCACTTCAAGAGAATCGTTTGTAAAACAGCAATACTGGATCGTCTTGTTAAATGAATTACCGCTACAACAAGAAAGATTTTCCTTCAGTTCAAACATTTTGTTGTCACCACAACAAATATGAGTTGTCGGTAGGTACATGACTGTAAATAAATGCGAGAGAGAGAACAAAGCCATTATAGGAAATTCTTGATCTAAGGATATGATGATCAAACAGTCTCACCCAAATTTCTTAACCATTTCAAAATGTGTTTTTTTTTTAAATAATTTAATAAATTAATTAGCATTTAATTTAATTTGATAATCAAAGCTATAAACACCACTCACAACAGGCAACATGAAAAGATGAAAAAAGTGCAAACCCTGACTCATTTTTAAAATGCATCAAGTGGATTCTCTACCTTGGCCACAGCATTTTGTGTGAGCACTGCTTCGATTCCGAATGCTTCCATTACAGCAAATCTGATTTACAGGATTGAAGGCATTAGAATTACAGTAGTCAGTCTCAAGTTGGCTCAACCCTTTAGTTACATCACCTAGATATGAAAACAAATGAAAAAGGGGAACAACAAAGTCTAAACAGAAAAACGACAAAAGTGACCCTTGTGAAAAAGAAGCACTTTTAAAAAGATATGCTAATTGAATATAATGTTTTCATACACATTTCAAACACATTATTTACAATTAAATGAGAATATTATAGTTTAAATTTATATTAAATGCAATTATTTGAACTTTAGAGTGCCATTTTTTACCCACATAATTTCATGTAATTTCATAATTACTTTTGTCTTTGCAAAAAGTGTCCTGCAGAATGTACTGACAAGCATTTATGGCAAACTAAATTATACTATGATATGCATTTGAAACTTGTATGTTACGTATTTAAATATATTTGTAATTTGTTATGATGAAGTTGTAGTTTAGTAAGCTACATTTGAGATATATGTTATCTTATATTAATGTAATCAGATAACACACTACAGTTAATCATAACCACCTACTTTATGGGTGCTTTAGTATTTTAGTCAACACATCTAAATAAGTGTACTTATTTAAAGGGATAGTGCACCCAAAATTGAAAAAATTTGATGTTTATCTGCTTACCCCCAGGGCACTTTAAAGTTGCTTTGGGTTTGTATAAAGGTGTGTTGATTTATTATTTATATTTATTAAATTATATTTATTTGGATGTTTTATTAATCAAAATTATATTCAAACTCAAGAACATTCAGCTGAAACACCCCTGAAAGTTTTTCCCAATTAAATCCAGTTGACCGACGGCTCTGGAAGACATGTTGTGAAAAGTACTACAGGGTTTTAAATGGGCACAGGTCCTACTGAATAAACACTACTCTGATCCTTCACACCTTTATTTTCATTTATGGAAATTTAAATATGTCTTTCCACACAAGGGTTAATTTTATGATTTGTTGTGACATATACTAACACTTTTTTTAATGCATTTAGAAAAAGGAGCCTGAGCAGGTGCAGAAGGCAGCAGTCCCCATCATTGCTGTTGAGGAGGAAGAGGAAATGTCACGAGGGAACCCACTGGATGTTTTGATTGTCTTTGAAGACGGAGAGGTGATGTCAACCAAGTCTAGGGTCAGTGCACTGCTGCTGTTTTTGCACTTTATGCCCTCATTTAGAGTACACTAACTTCTCAAAGCAGCTTTACAGAAAATGCATGTGTCTACATTACAATTTAGCCTGACCTGTACTATAAATACTATTCTTTTCAACTTGAATAGTGTTGTATCATGTGATTTAAAGTGATGCTATATGGGTGTACTCACTTCTGTTGTATACTGTATGTTTGACTAATACACTGGAAGCAATATTGACGTGACATACTGGTACAATTCCTCACCGCTAATCATGATGTTCGTTCTATTAAGTAGTACGGGTTTAATACAGGAGATTTACAGTCTGATGTAGTAAAAAGAAAAAGTTGTATGAACATGCCCTCTGACCTTACCTCTTTTACTTTGTTAACAAATGCTGTTCTTGTGGAGTTTCCACACACAAGTACATCTGATGTGTGAGCGGCCATCAGGCGCAAGTGTAACAAAGAGCAATTCTTTATAGAATTGCAATATTTTTTGGACATGTATAATTTAAAATAGTTTTCTATTGTGTTGCATATTTTTACTAAAAAATAATACATTTATAGTATATTGCTTGTGTGTTTCAAAGACACTCATAATTAATTTGTAATGTACTCATAATACAAAAAAAGTACACTTTAATATCACTAATCAAGCATGTAAATAGGCATATACTTAGTGTACTAAGTGTACTCGAAGTTGTTCCAATTTAGTATAGAAAAGTACACTAAATACACAAAGTTATACTTTAGTATAATTTAATTACAACTAAAATACACTTAGTACAAAAATAGTTGATCCAAAATAGCACACTTCAAGTTAACTAATCATTAACACACTTGAAGTATACTGACAATTAGTCTGGCTGCAAGTATACTTAGTATACTTTTTTCACTAGGGTAATCTAACATAACAATAAACACCATTCAGGGACAGAAAGTTTCAAGCATGACATCAAGATATTGATGGTTTTCATTAGACCAGCCCAAGTAGGATGCCTGGCCTAGATTAGAGACACCCACTGCCACCAAAGAGGCCCATTTCCCCAAAAGAGGAAAAAAACAAAGCACCACCCTTTCCTGGCATGAAGATGTGCC
>NW_015554112.1:21733-24184 GCF_001515605.1 Sinocyclocheilus anshuiensis | reverse complement strand
TCATTGCGTATAGTAATTGCTCTGCAGTAAAGCCATTCAAAGCAGTTAAATTTTTGCTGATGATATTCGTTTGTTTTATGCCTGAGGTAAATTATGAGTGAAATGTCACGTCATTATTGTGTATCAAACAGTGCCACCTTGAGGAAAAAAGACGCATTGCACATATTGAGTCATCAGATATGTAAATATAGTTGCGCAGGAAAAAATACTTACACAATTACATACCTCGTGTCTCTAGCGACCCTGTACACTTTTTTTTTACAAAAAAATTATCAGAAAACTGGCATTCTTTTATATTTTACTATTTTTTTCTTGTTATATTGTTTATAATTAATAGATTGAGGACTACTAAGAAAGTTGATGTCTAACTTAAAAAAATGAAGGAGGGAGAGGGTAGAGAATGATGTCCAGGGTCGCTAAAGACCCGAGGTATGCATTTAAGGGTTAAAATATTATAATTTCTTAATTAATAAGTTATTCAAACAGAATAAGTATACACAATATCACAAAGCATATATAAGGTTTTATTCCAGATATTTAAAAATGTTTATCTGTTTTGTTTTCAAAGCATTCTGTTAATTATATTGTATTATTATTAGTAGTAGTAGTAATAGTAGTAGTAGTTTAATCCTTTATTTAATATGATATGACTAGCATTACAACCATCCTGAGACAGAATAACAGGATGCAATAACAGTAGTCCATACCCGAGACATTGTGTAAACTTTTTTGATTGATGATGACCTCATGACCTTTCGTGACCTTCGTGACAACATAATAATTTCCAGATTGGCATATTTGGAATACCAGCACTGACCCCGTGTTCATTTCGTGTATCCTCCAGGGGGGTCACTGTGAAGACTGATCAATTTCGATCGGTGACAGGCCATAAATGAACTTTTTATTTGCATTTTTTTACTTTCTCATCCGAGGCATTTGCTGACCACATGTGGGGTATCCGGACACATTCCATCACAGGATGTGTTATGGTCTCTCCCCCCTTCCCTCTCTCTCTCTCTCTATGGGGAGGTGAGAAAGATATTGGTTGATTTTAAGGACAATATCAAAAAAATACGTAAAACCATTTTCAGAGACAGAAGCATAGTGTGGGCTCATAGTCCATGTTCTCTCTCTCTCTCTCTCTCTCTCTCTCTCTCTCTCTCTCTCACTCACACACACACACACACACACACACACACACACACACACTCAAACGTCTGAGTAAAAGGGTCTTATTCGCTTCTTTTAAATGAAATGAATATAAATAAATTATGGGATTACACACGATATAAAACAAAGCAAAACATTTACACTAGTTTTAGGCGTCAGCAAATATTTAAAAATGTCTTACATTTTTCCAGGAGCAGGAAAAAAGAATTTGTCATGTAAGAAAGTTATCGAATGTAATGAGGAACCAGCGACGTCAAAATAAGTAAAGGGGAAAAAAAGTATTTTAACAGGCCAAATGATAAGGGATATTGTGGACCCTGACATGTCTGGACATGCTTTCCATAGACATAATTTAATTCAATTCACGTTTATTTGTATAGCACTTTTCACGATACAAATCATTGCAAAGCAGCTTCACAGAAAATTAAAGTTTCTACATTATATAAGAAACTTTTATATTTATATTTACATTATATTAATGAATTTTATATTGTATCATCCCCTAAACCTACCCGTCACAGTAAACTTTCTGCATTTTTATATTTTCAAAAACACAATTTAGTATAATTTATAGTATAAAAAGCTGTTATGATCATGGGGACAAATTTTGCTCACTTTACACACACACACACACACACACACACACACACACACACTGTTTTTTATGTTTTCTGGAGACACTCCATAGGCATAATATTTTTATTTTGTTTTATTTTCAAACTGTACACCTACCCATCAAACAAAACTTTCTGGATATTTATATTTTGAATAAAACATGTTTGTATTTTAATTATGATGACTCAAATATACTCGTAAACCACATTTACGTAGTTGTATCAGTGTAATACCCATGTCATTATACAAATTTGTGTCCTGATAAATCATATAAACAAGCATACGCATACGTAAACAATTCAAGCTAAAAAGAGACTTATCTCTATTTTAAAGAATATGGTAATAAATAAAATAATTATATATGACAGCATAATCATACATTTTAAACATTTATTTATTAAAGCTGCAGTCCGTAACTTTTTTTGGTTAAAAATGACCTGAAATCAATATTTGAGCAAGTACATAACCAGCCAGTGTTCAAAACTATCGCCTTACTTTAGCCCGATTCACAACGGTTAGCTTGTAATAATGTTTTCTAATTTGAGTGGTACAGGTAGGTTTTCGTGGGAAATTTGAGCATGCTGTTGCATCATTACGTCACTTCTGTAAACATAAAGAAGTTGTCCCGGCTAGTAGGCTATCGCATGTGAGGATCCTGCAGGTGGC
>NW_015554112.1:18347-20081 GCF_001515605.1 Sinocyclocheilus anshuiensis | reverse complement strand
ATTTGAGAATAAAGTATAACAATAATAATAATTTGAACGGTTTGATGTGATATGAGCTAACCGATCTTTAGATTTAATCACCATTGGTAGCGAGACTTATGGTAATGCTTTTTTCCTCAGTTGGTCAGAACAAATGTGGCAAACTTGTTACTTACTTGTTCAGATGGCAATATACAGTGAAAATTCTTATTTGGGTCATATTCCAAGACTTAGGCTAGAATCTGTGATTGCGAAGTACAGTAAATATCCACACCGGTGCAGTTACTGACTGCCACACATACTCTTCAGAACATTAGATTCATCCGCTGGAGCCGTGCCGACTCACAACCCACGCAAGCTAGATAATTCCGCACACAGCTGCAGTTCCAGGTTTTCAAACAGAGATGGCGACAAAGAGGCAAAATTTATTGACTGCAGCTTTAAGCTTATTGAACTTATAAAACACATCATTCTCTTCATTTAAAGAAGATGGTAATAAATAATATATCTTCTTTTAAAGAAGATGGTTATAAAAAATATATATCCATGGAATGGACATCATGTTTGCATTCTCTTATTTGATATGTAACCGCTTTCTGGGTAATAGGCCTCTTGAATTTACATGCGAGTTTTGTGCTCACATAATTCCTACAAAAATTATGTTTGGATTTTATCTGCGGGTCTGTACAGGGGAAAAGTATGGACGATAAGGTTTATTCTATATCTATTTATGCGAGTCAAAAAATAATAACCTAAGAAAATGGAAATAAACAGTTGAAACAAAGCTTATATAACTCTTTAATTTCATGTTGGATGTTGAAAATCCACATTCTGTTGCATCTAAAGCATTAGAAAAGCCTTTCAAAAAAGGCATGAAACCATGGTACTTGAGCAAAAACATTGTATAATACATGTTGTAGCATACTCGCATGTTCCTTTCTTTTTTAGTATGGATATCACTTTTTAAAACATATTAATAACATAAAACATATTTAACACACTGGTTTCAATAAGACTTCTTACCAGTCTCCCGTTGGTCTGTTACAGACTCTGCCCATTCCCTCTCATCCTTGGTCACACCTGACCCTTGATTTTGTCTCTGGCCATCCTCCATCAAGAGGCAACACTGTGATTCTGACGGTGGTGGCTCGCTTCTCCAAAGTGGCCCATTTTATTCCCTTGCCCATGCTCCCCTCCGCCAAGGAGACAGCACAGGACCACGTCTTCCGGATGTGGTCTCCGACAGAGGACCGCAATTTGTCTCCCGGTTTTGGAAAGAGTGCTGTAGACAGATCGGAGCCTTGACGAGTCTGTCTTCAGGTTTTCACCCTCAGAACAATGGGCAATCCGAGCGAGCCAACCAGGATCTCGAGAGACCTCTCCGCTGCCTGACATCACACAGTCCGATCTCAATTCAAGTTTATTTGTATAGCGCTTTTCACGATACAAATCATTGCAAAGCAACTTTACAGCAAATTAAGTTTCTACAATATTTAGTGGTAGCTTATCAGTGGTGACTGTCAGTTAATGTACATATGTCAGAAATGTACGGAAAAATCAATTAAAGACGTAATCAAATAGACGAACACTATTAACAGCAATTATTATATGATGCAATGAAACTTGTAGCAAAATGTGGTAGTTCTGTATGTGGTTTCAGGGTTGGCATCATCTGAGGTCCTCTGAGGGGTTGGCATCATCTCTTCTCAGGTGTTCTGGATCCAGACTGAAGCTTGTGTAAATCCTAGTTACCAC
>NW_015554112.1:17527-18096 GCF_001515605.1 Sinocyclocheilus anshuiensis | reverse complement strand
GGGGAGCCGGTAATTGAAAGCCGCCGCTTAATTCCAGAGGAAGCGCCGAGCGTGAGCAGAGAGGAATCGGGAGGGTCTGCCGGGAAGAGACAGGCATACGGTCAGAGAGAGCCAAGGCAGAGAGCCGACCAGAGTCCTAGAGGTGCAGGCGGGTAAAAAGGGAAGGACGACAAAAACAGGAACGCCAAACCGACTAGACTAGAAAAATAAACAAAACAAGACAGGGTCAGAAAACACAGCATGCACTGAGACAATCTGCGCTACAGCACAACACATTACGGACTGACAAAAGACAGCAACCATGAGGGCAAGATAAAGGGAAGATAATGAGGACAAAACGGGGTGCAGGTGAGGAAGGAGAATTAGCTAACAGGGATAACGAGAGGGGCGGGGTAAACACCAGGATGACAGCAGAACACATGGCGAGCTGTCAAAACAAAAGGCCATGTGCTCCATGGCAACAAAACCAAGCAGACCCCACAGAGATCGTGACAAGAATCTACATTTGTTATTGTATTTCTGATGTTATCTATTTTATCAGTGAAGAAATTCATAAAGTCATTACTATT
>NW_015554112.1:14005-17449 GCF_001515605.1 Sinocyclocheilus anshuiensis | reverse complement strand
GGAACTGCCGTGGAGAGACAGGCCTATGAGTAGCGAGAGCCAAGGAAGAGAGCCGACCAGAGTTCTAGGGAGGCAGGAGGGTAGAAAGGGGAGGGTGACAAAAACAGGAACGCCAGACCGACTAGACTAGAAAAAATAAAAAAACTGATTCATACAAACACAGCATAGACAGAGACGATCTAAGCTGCTGCACAACATATTACGGACTGACACAAGATAGCATTCAAGAGGGCCAGATAAAGGGAAGAATAATGAGGACAAAACGAGGTGCAGGTGAGAAGGGAGAATTAGCTAACAGGGATAACGAGAGGGGCGGGGTGAACACCAGGATGACAGCAGAGCACATGGCAAGCCGTCAAAACAAAAGGCCATGTGCTCCATGATAACAAAGCCCAAGTAGACCCCACCGAAATCGTGACAGTACCCCCCCCCCCGCGCAAGGAACGCCACCAGGCGACTCAAGGGGGGGTTTAACTTGTGTCCAGCGGAAGTCCCTGATCAGCGACTGATCCAGAATATCCCGAGCCGGAACCCAACTCCTCTCCTCCGGACCGTAACCCTCCCAGTCCACCAGGTACTGGAAACCCCTGCCACGACGACGAACATCTAGTAATCTCCTAACAGAATAGACAGGAGAGCCATCCACTAGACGAGGGGGAGGGGGGGCAGGGGATGAAATGTTGGCATTAAGGGGAGATCTGAAAAACAGGGTGCACCCGACCAAGAGATGGAGGCAACTTGAGCCGTACCGCCACCGGATTAAGGACCTTGGTGATCTGGTATGGACCAATGAACCTAGGCGCTAACTTGCGAGAGACAGCCTTGAGAGGCAGGTCCTTGGTCGACAGCCATACCTTCTGACCACAGATATAGCGGGGCGCTGGACTCCGGTGACGATCAGCCGCTGCTTTAGTCCGTCTGGAGGCCTGGACCAAGGCCTTCCTAGCCTTCCTCCAGACACTACGACATCTCCGGACAAAGGCTAGGGCAGACGGTACAGCCGCATCGGGTTCCTGAGAGGGAAACAAGGGAGGTAGATAGCCAACAGAACATTCAAAAGGTGACATACCTGTGGATGCTACTGGGAGAGTATTATGGGAATACTCAATCCACGTGAGCTGTTGGCTCCAAGAGGCAGGATTGCGGGACGCCAGGCAGCGGAGAGCTCGCTCGAGATCCTGATTGGCTCGTTCACACTGTCCGTTGGTCTGGGGGTGAAAACCGGACGACAGACTCGTAGAGGCCCCGATCTGTCGACCAAACTCCTGCCAAAAACGGGAGACAAACTGGGGACCCCTATCAGAGACCACGTCAACCGGAAGACCATGGATCCGGAAGACGTGGTCAATTACCAGTTGGGCTGTCTCCTTGGCAGAGGGGAGTTTAGGTAGGGGCACGAAATGAACCGCCTTAGAGAAGCGATCCACCACCGTGAGAATAACGGTGTAGCCTCTTGAAGGGGGTAAGCCAGAGACAAAATCTAAGGCTATGTGTGACCAAGGACGAGAGGGGATGGGCAGGGGTTGGAGTAGACCAACGGAGGGGACGGTTAGAGACCTTGTTCTTGGCACAAACAGAGCAAGCCAATACAAACTGCCTGACGTCCTGGCCCATAGAGGACCACCAAAATCGCTGGCGGATGGCAGCCAGCGATCTCCTGACTCCCGGATGGCAGGCAACCCTAGATTCATGCCGATAGTGGCTACAGGCTGGCCAGAGAGGCCCCAGACAGTGACAGGAGAGGAGAGGGGAATGGCAGGGATGCCCCAGCTCTTGGCCGTGCTGCAGTCCAGAAAGCTGGCTTCGGCGCCAGAATCAATCAGGGCCTTGCAGGAGTGGGCAGAGTCTTGGTAAGTGATGGTAGCAGAGAGTTGGGTGCGTGACTGAGGGGAGATTAGAGGAGAAACGCCCACCAGGACTCCCCGCTTGACTAGTGGGCCCTGGCTTTTAAAGGACACAACTGAGCAAAGTGGCCCGGCTGTCCACAGTAAAGGCAGAGGCCCCGAACCAGCCTTTGTTGTTTCTCTTGAACCTACAATCGAAGTCGCCCCAACTGCATGGGCTCCGGTTCAGCCAGAGATGAAAGAGGTGGTGGGTGGCTCTTAAAAGGCTGGGTCTCCTCCAGCCCCCAGGACGAGCGTGGAGCCAAGCGTCGCTGACGCAAGCGGAGGCGGCTTTCGACTCAAGTGGCCAGATTGATAAAGCCCTCCAGGTCTTGGGGTAGATCTTGGGTAGCAATCTCGTCCTGGATCTCGAAGTTAAGCCCCTCCCGAAACATAGCTCGCAGCGCCCCCTCATTCCAATCGCAGGAAGCAGCTAGAGTCTTAAATTGAATGGCATATTCAGTCACGGAACGGCCTCCTTGACGGAGCCGCGCTAGTTTGGATGCTGCCTCATCTCCTTTAACAGAGCGATCAAAAAGCTTTGTCATCTCACAGCGAAACTCCTCAAAATCAGTGCAGAAGTGGGCTCTAGCATCCCAAACGGCGGTCCCCCACTCGCGAGCCTTTCCCGTCAGCAGTGTAATGACATAGGCAACCTTTAACCGTTCTGTAGCATATCGGCGTGGTTGCAGCGCAAACACCAGCGAACATTGAGATAAAAATGCCCGACATGTATTCGGATCTCCATCATACAAGGGCGGGTTGCTGGCATGCGGCTCGGACTCGCGGTGAGAAAGAGACAGGGGGACCGCTGAAGCGGAGGATGACAGAATGTCTTGCTGGAGTTCGCGGAAGCGGCAGCTTAATTCAGCCATTTGGGCATTGAGGATTCCAACCTCCTGAGCGGTGGATGAGAGCTGGCTGGCTTGGTGGCCGAGGAGAGCTCCTTGATGAGCGATGGCCGATCTAACAAACTCCTCACCCGCTGGATCCATATTGGTCAGTCCGTACTGTCAGAAACGAGACCGGGATCCAACTGCAGGTGAAAACAAATTCCAAGTTTATTGAAACTGGGATAACAAAAAGTCAATAAATCAGCCGGATGGCAAAACCCCAGCAAAAAGTCAGTTCAGGTCAGCGCGGAGGTTAGACCAGCCGCGGTCGAGCCCGCGGGGAAGAGAGGCGGCGAACCGGCAATAGAATGCCGCCGATGAATTCCAGGGGTGGTATCGAGCGTGGGCAGAGAGGAATAGGATGGAACTGCCGTGGAGAGACAGGCCTATGAGTAGCGAGAGCCAAGGACGGGAGCCGACCAGAGTTCTAGGAAGAGGGTGACAAACACAGGAACGCCAGACCGACTAGACTAGAAAAAAATAAAATAAAAAACTGATTCAGACAAACACAGCATGGACAGAGACGATCTAAGCTGCTGCACAACATATTACGGACTGACACAAGATAGCATCCAAGAGGGCCAGATAAAGGGAAGAATAATGAGGACAAAACGAGGTGCAGGTGAGAAGGGAGAATTAGCTAACAGGGATAACGAGAGGGGCGGGGT
>NW_015554112.1:9541-10204 GCF_001515605.1 Sinocyclocheilus anshuiensis | reverse complement strand
AGATGTGGGCTCTAGCGTCCCAAACGGCAGTCCCCCACTCGCGAGCCTTTCCTGTCAGCAGAGTAATGACATAAGCAACCTTTAACCGTTCTGTAGCATATCGGCGTGGTTGCAGCGCAAACACCAGCGAACATTGAGATAAAAATGCCCGACATGAATTCGGGTCTCCATCATACAAGGGCGGGTTGCTGGCATGCGGCTCGGACTCGCGGTGAGAAAGAGACAGGGGGACCGCTGAAGCGGAGGATGACAGAATGTCTTGCTGGAGTTCGCGGAAGCGGCAGCTTAATTCAGCCATTTGGGCATTGAGGATTCCAACCTCCTGAGCGGTGGATGAGAGCTGGCTGGCTTGGTGGCCGAGGAGAGCTCCTTGATGAGCGATGGCCGATCTAACAAACTCCTCACCCGCTGGATCCATATTGGTCAGTCCGTACTGTCAGAAACGAGACCGGGATCCAACAGCAGGTGAAACAAAAAATTCAAAGTTTATTGAAAACTGTGATAACAAAAAATGCTCAGTCAATAAATCAGCCAGATAGCAAATCCGCCAGCAAATAGTCAGCTTGATCAGCGCGGAGGTCAGACCAGCCTCTGCCGAGCCCGCGGAGAAGAGAGGCGGCGAACCGGCAATTGAAAGCCGCCGCTGAATTCCAGAGTTTGTGC
>NW_015554112.1:8419-9278 GCF_001515605.1 Sinocyclocheilus anshuiensis | reverse complement strand
CTCGGCAGAGCCCGCGGACAAGAGAGGAGGTGAACCGGCAATTGAAAGCCGCCGCTGAATTCCAGAGGTAGTGCCGAGCGTGGGCAGAGAGCAATCGGAAGGGGCTGCCGTGAAGAGACAGGCCTATGACAAGCGAGAGCCTAGGCAGAGAGCCGACCAGAGTCCTAGAGGGGCAGGCCGGTCCAATAGCATGTGAAAACAAACTCCAAGTTTATTGAAACTGTGAATCAAAAAGTCAATAATCTGCCGGATAGCAAAACCCCAGCAAAAAGTCAGTCCAGATCAGCGCGGAGGTTAGACCAGCCGCAGTCGAGCCCGCGGGGAAGAGGGGCGGCGAACCGGCAATAGAATGCCGCCGATGAATTCCAGGGGAGGTATCGAGCGTGGGCAGAGAGGAATAGGATGGAACTGCCGTGGAGAGACAGGCCTATGAGTCGCGAGAGCCAAGGGAGAGAGCCGACCAGAGTTCTAGGGAGGCAGGAGGGTAGAAAGGGGAGGGTGACAAAAAATAGGAATGCCAGACCGACTAGACTAGAAAAATAAACAAAACAAGACAGGGTCAGAAAACACAGCATGCACTGAGACGATCTGCGCTACAGCACAACACATTACGGACTGACAAAAGACAGCAACCATGAGTGCAAGATAAAGGGAAGATAATGAGGACAAAACGGGGTGCAGGTGAGGAGGGAGAATTAGCTAACAGGGATAACGAGAGGGGCGGGGTAAACACCAGGATGACAGCAGAACACATGGCGAGCTGTCAAAACAAAAGGCCATGTGCTCCATGGCAACAAAACCAAGCAGACCCCACAGAGATCGTGACAGTACCCCCTCCCCCAAGGAACGCCAACCGGCG
>NW_015554112.1:5777-7885 GCF_001515605.1 Sinocyclocheilus anshuiensis | reverse complement strand
AATTTTTTCTAGATCCTGCATTAAATTTATATTTTGACCTCACTATTCGGGGAACAGACAGTCTTTATAGATTGTACAGCGCAAGTACTTCTATCATTTAAGCGGGTAGAACAAAAGTCATCAGGGCAGTTATTTGAGATTTGACTTACTAGTCATATGGAGCATAGCGTCCTGGAAATGTTGTCCGACAGGAGTTCCGCTCCGACCCTGTTGGGGTGCAGGCCATCAGCGAGATCAGTGTCTCCGTCTGCCGCAGCTTGGTGTCGTTAACCCCCGCGTGAAGCACGACCGCTCCGGTGCTCTCGTAGCCCTTCAGAATTGTGGGTATCTGCGCAGATACATCGAGAACACGAGCACCAGGGAAACAGTGAGTGCATTTTACCTTCAGCTAACGTATCACGGATGTGCCGGACGATGGAGTCTCCGATCTGCCTCTCCACCAGGTCGCGGATCTGCTTCTCCACGGCCTCCAGCTCACCTGTGTCCTCACCTGCACTCAAAGGTAGACACAAATCTGCCATTAAAGCAAGTAACAGTGAGTAAAACAATGGTAATGTGTGTAAGTAGAGTATAAGCAATGTAAGCGAGATTAGCGGCAACCACGCTGGCGATGCTAACGGGCTATATGCTAATAGTGGACTCGGGCAATCAAAATAGAACTAGTTATAACAAGGCGCTCTGTTTTTGTTGTAGAATACGATAGGGGATATATTCACATGTTATAGAAATGAAAATTATGGTGTATAAATTTGATTTTAAGATAAAAAATAGACAATAAAGAATTAACTTGACGGAGCTCAAACTCAAAACACACGGCAGCAACAAACAGCTTAAAACATCTCCCGATCTCCTGGAGTCAGCAGCTACCATGGGTCGAATATTCCCACAACTCCCTGCCGGTAGTGTCCACAGGTATGCCTTCCTTTCAATGTTCCATAGGTTATCAACCACCTCTTTTCTGTGCTCAGGAACCCGAAGCTGTGGTCCTGTCTGCCTTGGCCTTCATCCGTCGATGTCGTTGCACCTGGAGGAGGGCTAAGGAGGTCTTGGCCCGGGCTTCCAGATGGACTAAAGCAATGGCTGATCGTCACAGGACTCCTGCCCCTCAGTATGTGTGTGGTCAGAAGGTATGGCTTTCCACAAAGGACCTGCCTTTTGTAGTTAAATTCCATTAATGGCATAGATTCCTCAAAAGCTACTCAAAACAAGACAAAATGATCACAAAATCAATTGTACAGTATAAAAGGAATTCTGTGATGAACTAGGAACAGGAACTACTAAATCATTAAGGGACCCTTTGAAAAATAGTTTAGGATGTTAGGAACATACACTTTAACTCTGCCACTATGCTGCTTATCTAAATATGTTTATGTGAATAAAATTTATTTTATTATATACTTAACATGTAATATCTAGTTAGTAAAGGCTCCACTTGTTTATTTCCCAGCTCTGACCTGAGATGAGACGTTAGCTGTGTTAGGGGAAGATCCTGCTCCAAGCACAAGCACTGCTGAGTGTACAGTGAGATCAGCAATATTGGATGCCTATTTCCAAATGGTAAAACAAACAGAATCAGGGAAAGTTCAAGCTGAATGTAAACTGTGCACAAAGAAGAGAAACATAATATCTGGTTCTATGCAAGCAACTACAAACTTCAAAACTCACTTGAAGAGAATGAGAATGAGAATGAGCTTTATTGCCAGGTATGTTTACACATACGAGGAATTTGTTTTCGTGACAGAAGCTTCCACAGTGTAACAGAATGACAGTGACAGAACAAAAAACACAGATAATAATAATAAAAAAAAATAGAACAAGTAAATAAGGAATAAAAATATATAAATCGACAATTGTATGTGCAGGTATATTACAATAGACAGTTTTGTATGTACAGGTACTGTATATTATGTGCAAATTTTAGGTGTAGACTGAGTATGAGTGTTAGATAAATAAGTGTATGAGTGTATAAATAGTGTGTGTTCCACAGTTATTGTCAAGTGTTCATAAGATGGATTGCCTGAGGGAAGAAACTGTTCCTGTGTCTGGTCGTTCTGGTGCTCAGTGCTCTGTAGCGTCGACCAGATGGCAACAGTTCAAAGAGGGAGTGT
>NW_015554112.1:2267-5112 GCF_001515605.1 Sinocyclocheilus anshuiensis | reverse complement strand
ACAGCTCCAGTGATCTGTTGAAGATCTGTGTGAAGATGGGGGCCAGCTGGTCAGCACAGGATTTCAGACAGACTGGTGTAACACAGTCTGGGCCTGGTGCTTTTCTCCTTTTCTGCTTGCGGAAGACCTGGCACACCTCTTCTTCGCTGATCTGAATTGCAGGTGTGGGGGAGAGGGGGGTTGCTGGAGGTGTGAATGGTTGTGTGGAGAGGTGTTCAGGGCGGGTGTGGGGTGTCTTTTCAAACCTGCAGTAGAACTCGTTCAGATCGTCTGCCAGTTGTTGTTTCACTGCAGTGCTGGGGGATGGTGACTTGTAATTGGTGATTTCTTTTAGACTTTTCCACACTGATGCTGAGTCATCAGTGTGGAAATGTTATTAGAGGATGCATGCTGATGTACTTCCGGAATTTGAGCAACATAAACATGATTTCAGTACTGGGAAGAAAAAGACACCTGTTACAATACACAGGCAGACCAAGCTGTTTACAGGGCACTCTCAGATCTCACAAAAGAAAGTAGATGAGCTTATCGTTGCCTACGTGGTTAAAGGGATGCATCCTCTTTCAACTGTTGAACTGAAAGAATTCATCGAACTGATTCGGGAACTAAGCCCACAAACATCTGTTACATCACGAACTCTAGGGAGGAGGATTGATGAGGACTTTTCCTCAAAAGTTAATTGTTTAAAAGAAATTTTGAAAGGTGTGTGGCACCTGTCACAGCTGACATTTGGTCTACTAGTGTGTCTAGCTTTTTTGGTGTGACGGCACACTGGATGAAGCCAGACACATTGGAGCGTCAATCCCCTGCCCTTGCATGCCGCCATTTCCCCAGTCCACACACATATAATCGAATAGCAGAGCTATTGCATGAAATTCACTCAGAGTATGGGTTGTCCCATGAATGCATTGTAGCAAATTACAGATAATGGGGCCAACTTTGTGAAGGCGTTCAAAGAATTCAATGTGTCAGCAGTGTGTGGATGAAGAAAATTACAATGATGGGGATGAGCTTAGTTTTGTGACCATAGACTACTCGGACTCAGAAGATAATGAGACTGGGTTAATGTTGCCCACTCATCTGCGGTGTGCATGCCATACCCTCAGTTTAGTGGCTACAACAGATGCCAAATGAGCAATGAAGGACAATCCTACTCTGTCACCCCTTAATAACTCAGCAATGGGAAAATGTTCTGCTCTGTGGAATGTATCAGGAAGACCCAAAACAGCTTAAGTGCTGTCTAATGAGTTTAAATGCAGGTTGATGACACCTTGTGCGACACGGTGGAACTCTCTTTATGACAGCCTTAATCAGCTATCAACCATGCAAGAGAGACCTGCTGACGTCATGACAAAGTTGAACCTTCCAACATTTAAGGATGCTGAGCTGGATTACATAGAGGAGTACACAAAAGTCTTGAGGCCTTGACCGATTACAAGCCCGGTCACCATGCTACTATGCAGAACTGATTCCTAACCTATTTGCTGTCGAGGCAAAACTTGAAGGTTTGCATGCCACCAATCTGCGATACTGCTCTCACCTCTTGAATGCTGTTGTTGATGGTTTCCAGCACTCAGTGCCTTTCTAGAGCTTCGCCCAGAAGTCAGTGAAGCAATCCTGGCAAGTGTGACACATCCATACTTTAAAATGCGATGGCTTCCCCCACAAATGGCATGTACAAAAAGAAGGATTCATGAACTAATGCTTTAGGCTGCCACAGATCTTGGGCTTGTAAAAGAGAGTGAGACTTCAAGTTCAGCTGCTGCAACAGAGGAAGATGATGACTTCTTCGTCTTCACAGAGGATGTGGACATTTTCCAGATGCCAACTCAGAGCAAGGCAGAGCTAGAGTGTTTGCACTACTTTGAGGCTCAAAGGAGAGATTTGACATCTTTGGAGCAGTATCCCCTAATCAAGCACCTTTTTTCAAGGTTTAACACGATAATCCCATCCTCAGCTCCAGTAGAGCGTTTATTTTCCTTTGCTGGACTGATAACCGGCCCCATCGATGATGCTTAAATGCTGCACGTTTTGAAAACTTGTTGTGCTTAAAGGCATCAGTAGCTAAAGAGACCTCTGCAATGTAGTCCACAGGCTACACACACTCATTCAGTACACTCCTTCTCACACACACACACACACACACACACACACACACACACACACACACCTCAGTGCACTCCCTCTCACACACACACACACACACACACACACACACACACACACACACACACAATCACAAACTTACTCTCTCACCCACATTCACACACAAGTTTGACTGTTTCTGTCAGGACCACTATCGTCAAAGATGATTGACAATTAGCATACAGTTTGGATTGGCGGTATGAGTCTGTTCTGGGCAAGAACTCCCTGCGCATCCATGCAGCCTAACATGGATGAGAGCAGGGAGAGCAGCGATAACCCCCCCAGGGTAAACAGAACAGAACCAACATAAATGTATGCAGATATTTGACTAGACAGCTTAAAACAAGCATGTTCCCAATACAACTACAGCTTTTAGAACAATAACAACCAGATAGCTCTGGGACAAGCGTGTTCCCAACAATACAGCTATAACTTAAGAACAAGCATGTTCCCAATAATGACCGAGCTTAAGAACGAGCATATTTCCAATACGAAGGCAGCATGTCAGCAGCCTAGGTTTTCGGATGCAGACGACTTCAACTGAACAATGACCGTTTACCATTTTCTCTTAGAGCTGCGCCACGGCAGAAATGATTCCGTTTGCACCATGGTCGTTATTTCCTACTGCTTAAATATGTGCTGTAGTGCTATAAAAACTAGTCTCGCGTAGCCAGACCTTCAGACTGATGGCTGAAGGTCT
>NW_015554112.1:1881-2251 GCF_001515605.1 Sinocyclocheilus anshuiensis | reverse complement strand
TGTCTCGCGTAGCCAGACCTTCAGACTGACGGCTGAAGGTCTGGAATTCATGGCAGCTTTCTTTGGCCAAGCCCGCCCATGAGGCCGTTTGACCGACATGTCAAACAACCAATCACCGTTCGTTTTATTCAGCGGCACGTTTCGGGGTGTGGAAATGTTGCCTCAATAACAGACCAGCATATTTCTTTTTATGTAATGCTAAAACACAGCTGGTCACTTTCAGAAGTTGTAGTGATTCGTAGAGTTGTAGTGTAAAACTCTGACGTATTGAAGAAAAATGCGATATGCGATACCTTGTTAAAAAATGCGATATTCGATATGCGATACGATATTGCTTAAAGTGTGTAAAATCAATTTCAATTATATTTAA
>NW_015554112.1:0-197 GCF_001515605.1 Sinocyclocheilus anshuiensis | reverse complement strand
TGTATGAATTAAATTTAGATTAATCTTTGTTATAGCTGTTTTGTTGTTTGATTAACATTAGTGACATATTCAGCAGTACGTATTTATAGGCTGCTGTCCCTTTAAATCTGACTGCACGGATCTAGTATAATGATTGTGATAAAGTTCGTTTCGGGGAAAGGAAGAAGTCGGAGTCGGCGTGACTGAGGCTCGTGGAA
>NW_015554111.1:0-474 GCF_001515605.1 Sinocyclocheilus anshuiensis | reverse complement strand
CGGTTACTGAAACCACGCCTTTTTTCTTTGCGTGCACATTTGGGCCGCATTATGCTAATATTTCCACGTAATGACGTAGATATGTGGGGGCGTGTTAGAATGAGAATCTATGCACAATCAGCTTGTAACACTCCAAAGAGAAAGGAAAACTTGAAATCGCATCATATGACCCCTTTAACAAAAAATAATTTGTAACAAGGCTGCCATCCATTAATCACAATAAGCTTTGTGCTTTGTTACTTCTGATATGAAACAAAATCTCAGCTCTGAGATCTCTTTCAGATTCTGTACATTTTTTCATTAAATTCAAACAATAAATGTTTAGATGATTTCTAATGTGGTGTGACAGACCACTGTAGCTAGGGCTGTGTATCACCAGCAAAGTCACGATACGATATGTATCACGATACATATGCCACAGTACGGTATGAATCACGATACATGACTGCACTGAATTTCACCTCAGCAGAATTT
>NW_015554110.1:11174-11383 GCF_001515605.1 Sinocyclocheilus anshuiensis | reverse complement strand
GATGCTTTACACTCCAGTCCAGCGGGTGGCGCTAAAACACATACGATTGCTCACCAAACACCATTAAACCCAAGAGGAAGAAGCTTAGTTTCTCCATGAGCTCTGTTGTTTTGTCTTGATGCTGGTTTAATACAAACTGTTAGAAATGCACTTTCTATAAATAGAAAAATACAGTTTTTGAATCAGGTCAGTAAATACCTGTAATATTA
>NW_015554110.1:10524-10981 GCF_001515605.1 Sinocyclocheilus anshuiensis | reverse complement strand
ATCTGGAGGAGTATCATCTGAACTGAGATCTGCTGCTGTGAAGATGGTGTTTGTTAAAGAGGAGAGTGAGGAGAACACAAGTGAACCAGAAACCTGCAGAATAAAACACGAGGAACCAGAAACCCGGAGAATAAAACACGAGGAACCAGAACCCTGCAGAGTAAAACACGAGGAACCAGAACCCTGCAGAGTAAAACACGAGGAACCAGAAACATGGAGAATAAAACACGAGGAACCAGAACCCTGCAGAATAAAACAGGAGGAACCAGAAACCTGGAGAATAAAACAGGACGAACCAGAAGCCTGGAGAATAAAACACGAGGAACCAGAACCCTGGAGAACAAAACAGGAGGAACCAGAAGCCTGGAGAATAAAACACGAGGAACCAGAACCCTGTAGAATAAAACAGGAGGAATCAGAACCCTGCAGAATAAAACAGGAGGAACCAGAACCCTGG
>NW_015554110.1:8559-10356 GCF_001515605.1 Sinocyclocheilus anshuiensis | reverse complement strand
GTGTTCACTGCTGTGTGTGTGTGTGCACTTTGGATGGGATAAATGCAGAGCACTAATTCCGAGCTTGGGTCACCATACTTGGCCACATGTCACTTCACTTCACACTTTTTCACACTAGATGGAGCAGCAAACAATAAATGTATGTTAGATAATTGTGTGGTTAATCAAACATTTAATATTTCTCTCTATAAACATGGTATTTGTGTTTATAATGTTTTTAAAAATATATTTTGAAGATCAATGTACCTCCATGATAAGTTTCAGGGATATATAATTTATAAAATTGCATCAAAAATAACAAAATTTTGTACAGAAATTGCCTTTACACTGTTACACCAGGGTTGATCAATGTACATCATTCATGAAAAGTTTCAGGGAAGTATAATTTATAAAATTGCATCAAAAGGAACAACATTTTTGATAGTACATAAAAGTGAACCCTGGTGTAAAGACAATTTCTTTCACATTTTTCTGTTTTTTTTTGTTTTGTTTTTCAAGCTACTGACAAATAAACTGTTTTTGCTTTTATTTTAGAGTTTATTGAAGAAACTGAAAAGAACGAAGAATTGAATGAAGATGAGGAGAAAAATCATGTCAACACTGGAGAAAAACCTTTGAGTTGCTCTCAAACCAAACAGAAAGATTTAAAGAAAAGAGGAGCCAAGAAATCTTTCACCTGCACTCGGTGTGGAAAGAGTTTGACAAGCAAACATAATCTTGATGTTCACATGAGAGTTCACACTGGAGTGAAACTGTACAAGTGTTCACACTGTGACAAGAGATTCAATCATTCAGGAATCCTGAAAAGACACGAGAGGACCCACTCTGGAGAGAAACCGTACAAGTGTGATTGTTGCGGGAAGAGCTTCACACAAAAAGGACACCTTAAGAGGCACATGAACGTTCATACTGGAGAGAAACCATTCTCTTATGATCAGTGCGGGAAGAGACCAGTCTCTTGTGATCAGTGCGGGAAGAGTTTCACACAATCAGCACATCTTAAATATCACATGACCATCCACACTGGAGAGAAGCTGTACACATGTGATCAATGTGGCAAATCATTTTTGAGGGCATCATACCTGATGAAACACATGAGAGTTCATACAAAGCAGAAGCTGCATTCATGTTGTTTGTGTGGAAAGAGTTTTTCACGTCTACAGATTTTGAAAGAACATCAGAAAACACACACTGGTGTGAGAGAGTACATGTGCTTTGAGTGTGAAAAGACTTTTACTTCAGTGAACAATTTGAAACAGCATGAGAGGATCCACACTGGAGAGAAACCGTACAAGTGTTCATACTGTGACAAGAGATTCAGTCAGGCAGCACATCTGAAAAGGCATAAGAGGATCCACACTGGAGAAAAACCTTACAAGTGTTCATACTGTGACAAGAGATTCAGTCAGGCAGCACATCTGAAAAGGCATAAGAGGATCCACACTGGAGAAAAACCTTACAAGTGTTCATACTGTGACAAGAGATTCAGTCAGGCAGCACATCTGAAAAGGCATAAGAGGATCCACACTGGAGAAAAACCTTACAAGTGTTCACACTGTGACAAGGGATTCAGTCAGGCAGCATATCTGAAAACACACGAGAGGATCCACACTGGAGAGAAACCGTATCACTGCACTGCATGTGGGAAGTGTTTCAATAATTCATCTGCTCTACACAGACATACAAAAAACATTCACAGTAAGTAGATCATCTTCAGATCCAAAACTTTCAGGTCTGACGCCGCGTCCTCATCAAATGTGACACAATAATGCATCAAGCAATAAAATATCATCTGGA
>NW_015554110.1:4715-7489 GCF_001515605.1 Sinocyclocheilus anshuiensis | reverse complement strand
ACTTGTTCAGGAAGCTGAAGAAGAGGCTGTAACACTTTTAAGAGAGACAGATTTCATTTTCATTTGTTCATTGTTGTTTTTAAAATGACTGAGTTATCCCACTTAAGATGTATTTAGGAAACGCAGATGCAAGAAAAACTGTCATGTAGCTTTGTGACTGATCTTTCTTTGCTTCTCTTGTATTAAATAAAAAATAAGTATCATATTCATTACAGTAGCAAACATCATATGAACATGATGAACATCAGATGGACGAGATCCTCAACAAATGTATTATATGGAGAAAAAACCTTGGGAGAAACCAGGCTCAGTCGGGGGGCCAGTTCTCCTCTGGCCAGACGAAACCAACAGTTCAATTCCAGGCTGCAGCAAAGTCACATTGTGCAGAGGACTCAACTGGTTCCCTGTGGTCTTGTCCCGGTGGCCGTCTAGGAGACAAGGTCTTTACTGGGGATCTGTATCTGGGGCTCATTGGTCTCCGCTGACTTTCATGGCTGTCGAGGTCATCTCTAGGTGCTGATCCACAATCTGGGCTGGATACATACTGGATCCGGGTGACTGCAGTGACCATCTGATCTGGATACAGACTGGATCTCGTGGCTACAGTGATATAGGAATAAGAATGAAAGAGACTAATATTAGCATAGATGCCATTCTTCTAACAATGTAGCGAGTACAGCGGGTGTTATGGGAAGTGTTCCCGGTTCCGGTTGACCTAATTAATGCAGCCTAAAAATCCTTTAACGGATTTGAATATTAGAAATGTGATAGTGTGTTATGTGTAAGCCAGGTTAAAGAGATGGTTTTTTAATCTAGACTTAAACTGACGCAGTGTCTCTAGCTGCTGCATTTTGGACCAGCTGGAGTTTGCGCGCAGAGCAATCACCCAATAAGGCATTACAATAATCTAACCTTGAGGTCATGAACTCATGAATTAACATTTCTGCATTTGACATTGAGAGTGTAACCCAGGTTACTAATGGGTAGTAGCAGAGACAGAATAATAGAGCAAATAATAACATCAAAAGGATGAAAAGTGCTGCCAGAAAAAAATATATATACCTGTGATTAATAAATTATTTAGGAACATAAATGTATATAAATGTAAAATATTGAGGATTATGATCGCATCCAATGAAATCGCGTCTTGAATGACGTCATTACGTCTTCCACTATCGCGGCATTTTTACAACGCAGTGCATTCCAGAGCTTTCTTTTCTCCGTGAACTTGAGATGAGAGCAGATGTCCGTCGCTGCTCCACGAGATTCAGTGCTTCAGAATTGAATATAAAAGACGTAAGACCCATTTAATGTGTCTCTAAATCATTTCACATCGATGATATAAAACTAAGCACTTGTGTAACAGCAGAACCAATTTGATTTATCTTGTGTAATGCTCTAAATCAGCGGTTCCCAAACTGGGGTGCACAGATTGACCACCAGGGGTGCGCGAGAGAATGTTTTGTAATGGCGGAAAAATTGTCTCTTTAGGTTTTTTTTATGTATTTAACTTAGCTAACATTCACATGTCAAAGCTTATTGAGAAATTAAATTTTACATTACAAGCTGTAAATTACTCATGATTTTATTTTGCGGTTACAAGCACGTCTGCGTCTCAATAGCCCCGCCCTTTACCATTAGGCGCTAAGTGATAGTTCATTCTGTATTTATTTTTTTTGCGCTTACTACATTCATCAAAACGGACACCTGGTTAAAAATCGGAACTTTAAAGAAATCAAGGGACAATGGGGGTGAGCCATCTACATCAGCATCTTCTGTGGAGATATGCACTGACCACGGCTTCGTACATACAGAGAAACCCGCTCGAAAGGACACAGAGGATAACGAACGAGAAGAGGCGGGAACAGAGAAAACCAACAGAGATGTGCTGGTCAAGAGAATTAGGCCTACATCAGAGAGTGAGAAAATGTCAAGTAAGAAACGCAAATACAGCGACAGTTACATTGCTTTCGGGTTTACATGGATTGGTGTTGCAGACAGTCCAAACCGCAATGTGTAGTCTGTGGTGAAGTTTTAGCCAATAGCAGTCTCAAGCCCTCATATATGGTCCGGCACTTACAAACAAGACACAGACACTTAAAAGACATGCCTATGAGTTTTTTCCAAGGAAAATTTGAGGAACTGCAGAAGAAGAAAAAAAATTATCCACCCCCATTCAGGCTTAGGGGCTTCCAAAAATGCACAGAAAGCTTCATATCTGGCGAGTTACCACATAGCTAAAAGAGGTATGCCCCACACAATTGGAGAAAATCTGTGCTTACCTGTTGCCAAAGATATGGTAAACTGCATGCTCGGAGAGAAAGCTGCAAAGACGCTGGACAAAATCCCTCTCTCCGACAATACTGTGGCTTGTCGCATTGATTCAATATCTGCTGACATCCTCAGTCAGCTAATAAGCAGAAAAAAAAACAGTGAATTCTTCTCACTGCAAGTCGATGAGTCCACTGACATAGCGAATCTATCTAATCTTCTGGTGTATGTCCGTTATTTATTTGAGAACTCAGTCCATGAAGTGTGTGATGGCACCGATGACAATGGCGGCCTCCGTGGCATGCTCTGCAGTTGTTTTTGTTAGTTTGTCCTGTCTTTAGTTATATCCCTGCAATCAGTTTCACCAGAGACGAATTGCTGGACATTCGGAAGTACACACCACCTGATATTTCACCGGTTTTCGATTATTCTGATGTTTTGCTGGACAATGTAGTCGGGGGAGCTGCAGCGCTGATCAAGCGCTTCAGGACGCGCAGACGGGG
>NW_015554110.1:0-3876 GCF_001515605.1 Sinocyclocheilus anshuiensis | reverse complement strand
GTTATGTGTAAGCCAGGTTAAAGAGATGGTTTTTTAATCTAGACTTAAACTGACGCAGTGTCTCTAGCTGCTGCATTTTGGACCAGCTGGAGTTTGCGCGCAGAGCAATCACCCAATAAGGCATTACAATAATCTAACCTTGAGGTCATGAACTCATGAATTAACATTTCTGCATTTGACATTGAGAGTGTAACCCAGGTTACTAATGGGTAGTAGCAGAGACAGAATAATAGAGCAAATAATAACATCAAAAGGATGAAAAGTGCTGCCAGAAAAAAATATATATACCTGTGATTAATAAATTATTTAGGAACATAAATGTATATAAATGTAAAATATTGAGGATTATGATCGCATCCAATGAAATCGCGTCTTGAATGACGTCATTACGTCTTCCACTATCGCGGCATTTTTACAACGCAGTGCATTCCAGAGCTTTCTTTTCTCCGTGAACTTGAGATGAGAGCAGATGTCCGTCGCTGCTCCACGAGATTCAGTGCTTCAGAATTGAATATAAAAGACGTAAGACCCATTTAATGTGTCTCTAAATCATTTCACATCGATGATATAAAACTAAGCACTTGTGTAACAGCAGAACCAATTTGATTTATCTTGTGTAATGCTCTAAATCAGCGGTTCCCAAACTGGGGTGCACAGATTGACCACCAGGGGTGCGCGAGAGAATGTTTTGTAATGGCGGAAAAATTGTCTCTTTATTATTTTTTATGTATTTAAGGCTCACATTCACATGTCAAAGCTTATTGAGAAATTAAATTTTACATTACAAGCTGTAAATTTCTCATGATTTCATTTCACGGTTACAAGCACGTCTGCGTCCCAGTAGCCCCGCCCTTTTACCATTAGGCGCTAAGTGATAGTTCATTCTGTATTTATTTTTTTTGCGCTTACTACATTCATCAAAACGGACACCTGGTTAAAAATCGGAACTTTAAAGAAATCAAGGGACAATGGGGGTGAGCCATCTACATCAGCATCTTCTGTGGAGATATGCACCGACCACAGTGCACATACAGAGAAACCTGCTCGAAAGGACACAGAGGATAACGAACGAGAAGAGGCGGGAACAGAGAAAACCAACAGAGATGTGCTGGTCAAGAGAATTAGGCCTACATCAGAGAGTGAGAAAATGTCAAGTAAGAAACGCAAATACAGCGACAGTTACATTGCTTTCGGGTTTACATGGATTGGTGATGCAGACAGTCCAAACCCGCAATGTGTAGTCTGTGGTGAAGTTTTAGCCAATAGCAGTCTCAAGCCCTCATATATGGTCCGGCACTTACAAACAAGACACAGACACTTAAAAGACATGCCTATGAGTTTTTTCCAAGGAAAATTTGAGGAACTGCAGAAGAAGAAAAAAAATTATCCACTCCCATTCAGGCTTAGGGGCTTCCAAAAATGCACAGAAAGCTTCATATCTGGCAAGTTACCACATAGCTAAAAGAGGTATTCCCCACACAATTGGAGAAAATCTGTGCTTACCTGTTACCAAAGATATGGTAAACTGCATGCTTGGAGAGAAAGCTGCAAAGACGTTGGACAAAATCCCTCTCTCCGACAATACTGTGGCTCGTCGCATTGATTCAATATCTGCTGACATCCTCAGTCAGCTAATAAGCAGAAAAAAAAACAGTGAATTCTTCTCACTGCAAGTCGATGAGTCCACTGACATAGCGAATCTATCTAATCTTCTGGTGTATGTCCATTATTTATTTGAGAACTCAGTCCATGAAGTGTGTGATGGCACCGATGACGATGGCGGCCTCCGTGGCGTGCTCTGCAGTTGTTAACACACATACTTAGTCTACACCTCAAATTTGCACATAATATACCTGTACATACAAAACTGTATATTGTAATATACCTGCACATACAATTGTCAGTTTATATATTGTTATTCCTTATTTACTTGTTCTATTTATTATTCTTTTATTATCTGTGTTTTTGTTCTGTCGCTGTCATTCTGTTGCACTGCGGAAGCTTCTGTCATGAAAACAAATTCCTCGTATGTGAAAACATACCTGGCAATAAAGCTCAATCTGATTCTGAAGATTTTTTGTTTTGCCGTCCCCTTGCCACATGTTCAACAGGGGAAGATATTTACAATTTGATGGATAGCTTTTTCAGAGTAAACGAAATTGACTGGGCACGCTGCGCTGGAATTTATACAGACGGGGCGAAATTGATGACGGGAAGGCACAAAGGAGCAGTAGCTTTCATCCGAAAAGTTGCACCATCTGTTTCCTGGGTGCACTGTAGCATCCACCGAGAATCCCTTGCAACGAAAAACATGCCAGATGAACTTTTGTCTGTACACTGTGACGTGGTGAAAATCGTGAACTTTATCAAAGCTCGTCCATTAAATTTCCGGATTTTTCGTACTATATGCAATAAAATGGGCAGCGAGCATGAAACACTTCTGCTGCACACAGAAGTGCGTTGGTTATCGCGAGGAAAAGCCTTAGCAAGAATTTTTAAGCTCAGTTGTGAAGTTCAGGAATTTTTTGCTCATAACCCGTTTCACTTGTCTTCATGCCCAGCAAGCAATAGCTGTCATTTCAACGTCTCGGTTAAGTATAGACCCGATATAGTCCGGCTATGTGTAACCCACTTCTAGCCCAAATAACCTTGAATTTGGTTTAATGTCATTTTTTGGCAAAATAACTTGTGAGATGTATAATATTCCATCATGTAAGCAAAGTCAACAACGTTTACAAGGTGTTTGGTTTCATCTCTTTGACATGCTCAATACGTAGCCTGTGCGTAGCCACGATTTAGCTTGTAGTCAGAGCAGCTATCTGTAGCCCACTTATCGTCAAGGTCTAATTTTAACGTCTCGGTTACGTATGGTAACCCTCGTTCCCTGAAGGAGGGAATGGATACGTTACGTCGGTGACCGACGAATTGGGATATCGCTTCGATAGACCAATCTACTTCACGTAACCAAGACGTTCCCTTTCAGTTGGTCACTCCGAATCACGTCGGTGACTGACGAATTGGGATCCCTACCAAAGCGCCATGGTGCTGCCCCTTCCAGTGCCCTGTGCGAGCCGCCTGCGCCCCTATCTGGTGTAGGCCGGGGCTCAGGACAAGTAGTTGCACTCACCATTTTTGAAAGCACTACCTTACTGAGTAAGATTGGATAACACTGGGAAAATGTACCTGCTCCACTTGGAACAGGGACGCTGCGGAAGCCACATCCTTCCCGAAGTAGATTTCGGAAGCAAATACACATATAGCATCCGCTTAGGTGTATATGGAGAACTGGAGGTGATTGTAACATTCTTGGAAAGGCAGAAGTCTGCCGGGGAAACACAGGCTCTATGGCTATACCGTGGACTATACACATACGAGAACCGCTTAGGTCTCAATATGGAACCCAGCCTTCCACGGTTCCCACGGATTCATCGTGAAGGCCCGGCGTCTGATGTTCCGCCGCGTCCGCTGCCGAGGGTGACGGAGGATCTCAACAGTGTCTACTGTAGGACACTCTGGAGCAGTTTTAGCAAGCCGACACTAAACCGGGGCCTCTCAGTGCCACTACCCGTTTGAGGTGAGAACACAGGAGGATACCGGCTCCACACGAAGTCTATAGAATCTAGCGAACGTGTTGGGGGTCGCCCAGCCCGCAGCCCTACAAATATCTGTCAGCGAGGCGCCACGAGCCAGCGCCCAGGAGGAGGCAACACTTCTAGTTGAGTGAGCTCGCAGCCTAAATGGGCAGGGCACACCCTGTGCCTGATAAGCCAGGGTGATGGCATCCACAGTCCAGTGGGCCATCCTCTGCTTAGAGACGGCATCTTCTGCCGCCCTCCGTAACAGACAAAAAGCTGGTCTGAGGTCCTGAAGCTTTGT
>NW_015554109.1:151606-154035 GCF_001515605.1 Sinocyclocheilus anshuiensis | reverse complement strand
AAAAGCGCTATATAAATAAAGGTGACTTGACTTGACTTGACTGGACAAAAATAAAAAGATGTGAATCAAATATCTGACCAATATTAAAATCTGTCTCTATAGTGGTCGTCTTCACATGTGAAACTCCAGCCATCGCTGATATCGTGTTTCTGGTCGATGGATCGTGGAGTATTGGTCGTAATAACTTTAATTTAATGCTGAACTTTCTGGGAATGTTTGTCGGGGCCTTCGTGGTTGGATCAGACCAAACACGCATTGGTACGTCTGGAGTGTTTTTAGTTCCAACACACGGAACATTTACATGCAGCTAGATCAACAGGAGAAGAACAGCCGTTTCACTGTGCTTGTGCTGTATTTAGTGTTCAGTATTGGATTAGATTCGCTGCGTTTGTGTGTGTGTGTGTGTGTGTGTGTGTGTGTTTGTGTTTTTGTGTGTGTTCAGGTTTGGTGCAGTACAGTGGGGATCCGCGGCTCGAGTGGCATCTGAACAATCACAGCACTAAAGAGGGTGTGATTGACGCCATGAGGAATCTGGCTTATAAAGGAGGAAACACTCACAGGTACACACACACACAAACACGCTCTCTCACACTAACACACACACACACATCTAAATGATTCTCACTGTAATGCATCTGTTTGTACATGTGTGTGTGTTTTCAGGTCTTGCTCTGATGTATATTCTGGAGAACAGCTTCACAGCTGAATCTGGATCCAGACCTGATGTTCCTAAGATTGGGATTCTGATCACAGATGGGAAATCACAGGACGATGTTCTTTCTCCTGCTCAGAGACTCAGAGACGCTGGGATTGAGCTATTTGCGATCGGTGCCAGAACAAAACCAGCTCTGACTCAGATACGGGTTTGTAAATGAATATTTTTTTCTGACTGTGTGAATCTGCAGGAGTGAAGAACGCAGATGAGAACGAGCTGAGAGCCATCGCCTCCCCGCCGGAGGAGACGCACGTGTATAACTAAGTAGCCCCCCCAAAAATATGCGTGCCATGAAGAAAAGTAGGGTGTGCGAGGAGGCGGCAGGGCGATTGGGAGGGGTCGTGTGGTGCTTGAACGTGAGCTGCGACTCTCCGCGTCAGATGGCAACCCTACCTGTCGCCGAATGAGGAGCACGATGGAAGGCCAGATGAGGGACTCTCGCTGCATCCGAAGGGAGCTGCGGCTCTGCTGCACCGGAAGGGAGAGTCCCTCTTGCAGCTGAATACGTGGCGTGGTTTAAAGCGTCGGATGGAGGGCTCTCACTACGACCGAAGGGAGCTGCGGCTCTGCTGCACCGGAAGGGAGAGTCCCTCTTGCAGCTGAATACGTGGCGTGGTTTAAAGCGTCGGATGGAGGGCTCTCACTACGACCGAAGGGAGCTGCGGCTCTGCTGCACCGGAAGGGAGAGTCCCTCTTGCAGCTGAATACGTGGCGTGGTTTAAAGCGTCGGATGGAGGGCTCTCACTACGACCGAAGGGAGCTGCGGCTCTGCTGCACCGGAAGGGGGAGCCCTGTCCGATGCTGAATAAGCCTTGAATCTCGAAACAACAGATGGAGGGCTCCTGCTGCGACCGAAGGGAGACGCGGCTCTGCTACACCGGAAGGGAGAGCCCGGTCCAATGCTGAATAAGCCATTAGTCTCGAAACGACGAATGGAGGCACTGCAGCAGCAGTATCAAATCAAGCGGGGCGCTGCGGCGGCAGTATCAAATTGGGCACTGCGGCGGCAGTATCAAATGAGCGGCGGCAGTATCAACTGAGCAAGGCTCTGCGGCGGCGGTATCAAATGAGCAGGCACTGATGCGGCGGTATCAAATTAAGCGGGGCATTGTGGCGGCGGTATCGAATTAAGCGGGGCACTGTGGCGGTGGCATCGAATTAAGCAGGGCACTGCTGCGGCGGCTGTATCAAATGAGCAGGGCACTGCGGCAGCAGTGTTAAATTAAGCGGAGCACTGCGGCGGCAGTATCAAATGAGCCGGGCACTGCGGCGGCAGTATCAACTGAGCAGGGCACTGCGGCGGCAGTATCAACTGAGCAGGGCACTGCGGCGGCAGTATCAACTGAGCAGGGCACTGCGGCGGCAGTATCAAATGAGCAGGGCACTGCGGCGGCAGTATCAAATGAGCGGCGGCAGTATCAACTGAGCAAGGCTCTGCGGCGGCGGTATCAAATGAGCAGGCACTGATGCGGCGGTATCAAATTAAGCGGGGCATTGTGGCGGGCTGTATCAAATGAGCAGGGCACTGTGGCGGCGGTATCAAATGAGCAGGGCATGGCGGCGGCGGTATCAAATTAAGCAGAGCACTGAGGCGGCGGTATCAAATTAAGCCGGGCTCTGCAGCGGCGGTATCAAATTAAGCAGGGCACTGCAGCGGCGGTATCAAATGAGCAGGGCACTGCAGCGGCAGTATCAAATGAGCAGGGCACTGCAG
>NW_015554109.1:145459-151594 GCF_001515605.1 Sinocyclocheilus anshuiensis | reverse complement strand
CAAATTGAGCAGGGCACTGCAGCGGCAGTATCAAATGAGCAGGGCACTGCAGCGGCGGTATCAAATGAGCAGGGCACTGCAGCGGCGGTATTAAATTAAGCAGGGCAATGCAGCTGCAGTATCAAATGAGCGGGGCGCTGCGGCGGCAGTATCGAATGAAGCGGGCACTGCGGCGGCATTATCAAATGGAGCGGGCACTGCTGTGACAGTATCAAATTAAGCAGGGCATTTCAGCGGCCAGTATGAACATAGCGTCGAGTCTATGAGCGGTATGGAGTGAGTGGTACCCTGTGCGGAGAATGTGGAGCGTCCGGGCTTGGAGGATGAGAGCACTTAATTCCTTTGATCAAAAGAGATGTTTGAGAATTGTTTATTTCAGGAGTAGTACTATGGATTTGACCTCAGGATTTTATAATGTCCCACTACATGAGGACGACAGAAAGTATACAGCGTTCACAACACCAGTGGGGTTGCACGAATACAATAGGCTTCCTCAAGGCCTCTGTAACTCACCAGCGAGCTTTATGCGAATGATGACTAAGATCTTCGGTGAACAGAATTTTTTGTCACTGTTGTGCTATCTGGACGATTTAATGGTTTTTGCACCTAACGAAGAAGTTGCATTGCAGAGGCTAGAGATGGTTTTCGGTATGTTGAAAAAGCACAATTTGAAATTATCGCCGAAGAAATGCCACTTTTTAAGACGCTCTTTAAAATTCCTCGGTCACTTGATTACAGAGAGAGGTGTGTCTACGGACCCTGGAAAAGTTGAAGCAATTACTAAAATTACTTCTGCGGATTTGATGTGCTCAGATGGTGTCACCCCATCAGTTAAGAAAATCCAGTCTTTTCTTGGCCTCGTTATGTGGTACCAATGCTTCATTGAGAATTGTTCGTCTCTTGCTCGACCGCTTTTTGCTCTGACCAGCGGAGTTAGGAAAGCTAGAGGTGTTGGACGCAAAGGGGTTCCTGCATCAAAAAACTCACTCCTGACGACTGGTCTCCAGCTTGTGAGGCGGCTTTGTCAGCATTAAAGGAAACTCTCTTGTCCAATGTTATTGTTGCGCATCCTGACATTTCCAGACCCTTTATTCTTGCCACTGACGCTTCATCTGAGGGATTGGGCGCCGTGCTTTCGCAACTGAGTCCTGGGGAAAGCAGGGCTCGACCCAGTGCATTCGTGAGTAAGTCACTATCCAGGGCGCAAGCTAGATATCCAGCACATCGACTTGAGTTTCTCGCCCTCAAATGGGCCGTATGTGATAAATTTAGCCACTGGCTAAAAGGACATCGGTTCACAGCTTGGACAGATAATAATCCCTTGACGCATATCTTGACCAAACCTAGGCTTGACGCCTGTGAACAAAGATGGGTGGCCAAACTCGCTGCCTTTGAGTTTGACATCAAATATGTTCCAGGGCCTAAGAACTCAATTGCTGATGCCTTGAGCAGGCAGCCTTTTGTCAACGGTCGTGTCAGTCACCGCATAGTAAGGGAACCTTATGAGAAGCTGCTGGCGGAGTCAAGTAACCATACCTGTGCTGCTGTCCAGGATGTTTTCCGGTTGTCAAACGCCAGTCAGAGAGTGCTTGACAGTATAGAGGCCCCAGCGAGTGCTTGTGAGCAGTTAGCAGTCAAATTAGACACGGATGCGCCTGGGAGCTTTTCGAGTGCGGACGTGGCTGCTGTCTTTTCTAATCACCTTTCTTGGGACGACGGAACACAAACATGGGCCATTCCTTTAGCTGGATTTGTCCAACAGATCGCAGATGTTGGGTTTGATGCCCTTCCTTCGTACTCTCGTCAAGAACTGAGAGACAAACAGCTTGAGGATGAACATTTGCGGAGGGTGATGTTCTATGTTGCACGCACCTGAAGAACACGCTCAACCAAACACTGGACATGAACATCCACACAAACACACACATGAAGAACACGTTCAACCAAACACTGGACATGAACATCCACACAAACACACAGATGAAGAACATGCTCATGTAACGGGGAAAAGAAACTTGTAATGAATTGTGCCAAAATGATTGTTCATATTGCAAAATAATTCTAAGATATTAATTGAATAGAATGTATTAAATGCATCTAAAAGAAAGGGATATGGGGACACCTACAGGTGACTAAGGTAACCTATCAGTGGAATTGGCCATTTTCTCCTCAGTCGCATGAAAGCCGTTGAGGAGAATGGTAGGTGTAAAATCTCTCCGGTCGAACAGAAATAAAATGATGTCAGAGATGATTTTATTTCTCTTTAAGGTCATAATTGTTATTTTAAAAGTATTTTATTTAATATTTGAGTCATAAGAGATATAGAGTTGACGGACAATTGATGTTTTATTCCGAACGCACTGTCGAGTGCATTAGGAGCACATGGTATTCGTTGTGTTTCTGTCTCTGTCTTTTCTCGTTGTTTATTTTCACATGTATATTTATTTTTGACAGTTATGAGACCGGATGAGCTGTATTTCATGTCTGTTTGGTGTCATTTCATATATTCCAGGTATGATGTACTAATGTTCTTATGATGTTATATTTTCTATGTTCAGAAAACAACAGAAAAAGAAATTGAGCTCTTAATTATGGAAAAAACTGATTTATTGTTTGTTGAACTGGTAAATCAGTCGCATGAAAGCCGTTGAGGAGAATGTTATGAGACCGGATGAGCTGTATTTCATGTTTGTTTGGTGTCATTTCATATATTCCAGTAAATGCGATGAGTGAGCTCAGCCTATGTCTCCGTGTTGTCCTTTCCAGAAGGGTCGAAAGAAAGAATCAGAAAAGTGGGGTTACACTTGGATGTTTCTGTGGTTGTGTTTACATTGTTCTCCCTGTGTGTTGGATTATCTTTTTGTGTTTTTGGATTACTTATTATTTTATTAATACACATCACTGCCTGCACTTGGATCCTGCCTCTCCTTTTCCTTGCATCGACCTGTTACAATTAAATTCTGAATTTGAGTTTATCAATTTTGTAAAGAGCATGTAAATGAGCAAATTGGCCTGTAGGTTCATTGAGTTTTTTTAGGTTTTGTGAGAAAGAGTGAGAAATTAATTTGTCATTTGAAAGATAATTTAATTGAAGGTATTCTTTGTCAAAGCAATGATAAATAATTCACCGTTTATCCCACATAGTTGCTGTTGTGCTTCACTGTCTGAAGAGTTTTGAAAAAGTGACCCATGAATTGAGAAATGGAGCGTAGTGGTTGTAAAAAAAAAACTCTCATATAGTTTCATCTCACATATTATGTTTATATTTGAAACCAGCAAGTAGCCAGGTTTTCATCAATACATTTTTGTGCATATTTTGTGATACTGGATGAAAAAATAAATAAATGCTGGACAAAAATACCAAGATGTGAATCACATATCTGACCAATATTCAAATCTGTCTAAAGTCTCTATAGTGGTCGTCTTCACATGTGAAACTCCAGCCATTGCTGATATCGTGTTTCTGGTCGATGGATCGTTGAGTATCAGCCGTTTGAACTTCAAAACTGTGAAGATCTTTCTGGGAATGTTTGTCAGGGCCTTCGAGGTTGGATCAGACCAAACACGCATTGGTACGTCTGGGGTGTTTTTAGTTGCAACACACGGGACATTTACATGCAGCTAGATCAACAGGAGAAGAACGTCTCGGGTTACTTGACTGTAACCCTGTTCCCTGAAAAAGCGGGAACGAGATGCTGCGTTCAATAACGCTTATGAGAACATTCTTTGACCAGTTGTGAAGAATGTGTGTCAAACACGCCAAGAATTGGCTTAAATAACCTCGGTAGGTGACGTCATTAATTACATGCACCTGAGAGGTTATAAATACACTTGAAACGGACACATCCTCAGGTTCACCTTTGTCTGAAAGGACGTCCGGGCACGCTAACAGTGCAGCATTGAGGCGCAGCATCTCGTTCCCGCTTTTTCAGGGAACAGGGTTACAGTCAAGTAACCCGAGATGTTCCCTATCAAAAGCTACTCTCAATGCTGCGTTCAATAACGCTTATGGGAACGAGAATACCAACGCCACCATACTGGAAGTGTCTGGACCCCCCCAAGGTTGTGTAGTGTGTGCGCACAAGCATTGAAGAGGTCTCAGACGTGACTCTGGGATGTTGACTGAAGGACCCGTGAGCCCGGAGTAGCACGGACATCCAAACTATAGAATCTGACAAATGTGTGCGGAGAGGACCAGCCTGCCGCATCACACACTTGCTGCAAAGGAACACCTCTTGCTAAAGCCGTAGAAGATGCAACCCCCCTGGTTGAATCGGCCCTAACTCCTAGAGGCGAAGCTTGACCACACGCCTTGTAGGCTAGGGCAATAGCATCCCTCACCTAATGTGACATAGTTTGCTTAGTGGCAGCCGCCCCCCAGTTGCGGCCCCCATAGCATATGAAAAGCTGCTCCGACTTACGCTACTGGCTGGTGCCGTGGACGTAAATCTGAAGAGCATGTACTGGACACAGTAAGTGAAGTCTTTCCTGCTCCAGTGTCGTGAACGGCGGAGGGCAGAAGGCTTCAAGAACGACCGGATGTATGGTTGAGAATGGAACTTTCGGAAGATAATTAGGGTGAGGATGCAAAATAGCTTTGACCAGCCCAGGGGCAAAGTCTAGGCAGGATGGTGAGACTGACAGAGCCTGCAAATCCACAATTCTCTTCAGAGAAGTAATAGCCATTAGGAAAACCATCTTTAGGGTCAGAAACCTGACAGGTGCTGACTCTAGTGGTTCGAAAGGGGTGTCGACCAGACCCTCGAGCACTATAGCTAAATCCCACGAAGGGACTGTCGCTCTAGTGGGCAGCCTCAACCGCTTGGCTCCACGAACGAAGCGGGCGACTAAAGGGTGCTTTCCCACAGAAACCCCATCAATCAGAACATGGCAAGCCGAAATGGCGGCCACATAGATTCTGAGAGTACCAGGACATGTGCCTGAGGACAGTTTCTCTTGCATAAACCCCAGCACTGGAACAATTTGGCAGTGAACTGGGTCTGAATGGTGTGTCATACACCACCTTTCGAAAACACGCCATCTGAGGGCATAACTTCTTCTAGTGGAGGGAGCCCTAGCACTTAGAAAAGTCTCTACTACATCGGCTGGAAGCTCAGCTTCTCTTAGTTGGTCCTCCTCAGAGGCCAGACATGAGTTCGGGCCGGGGATGCAATACTGTCCCGTGCGCCTGAGACAGAAGATCTCTCCTGACCGGAATCACCCACGGCGAGCCGTCGAGGAGGGATATTAGATCTGAGAACCACACTCTGGTCGGCCAACGAGGCGCTATCAGAAAGAGGCGAGACCCTTGTTGACGGACCTTGGCCAGGAAATGCGTAAAGACGCAGTCTGGGCCACATATGGGCCATCGTGTCCAGACCCAGGGGAGCTGGAGGAGTCAGAGAGAAGTAGAGGGGACATTGTGCTGTCTCCTGTGAAGCAAAGAGGTCCACCTCTGCTTCGTAAAATCTTTCCCAGATTTGACTGACTACTTCGGGATGGAGTTTCCATTCCCCATGTGTCACAGCTTGTCTGGACAGCAAGTCTGCTCCCACATTCATATGCCCCGGAATGTAAATCTCTCTGAGGGACAGGAACTTGTCATGTGCCCAAAGCAGAACCTGCTGCGCTAGTTTGTTGAGACGGCGCGACCGCAGTCCGCCCTGGCGATTTATGTAAGAGACCACCGCAGTGTTGTCCACCCGCACTAGGACATGGTAGCCTCTTAACTGCTGTAGGAAGTATTTCAGGGCCCGAAATACAGCCATCATTTCGAGGCAATTGATGTGCCATTCGAGAAGGTGACAAATCCAGATCCCTTGGGTTGGATGGCCATCTAAGACCGCACCCCAGCCCGAGAGGGAAGCGTCTGTCGTTAGCATCTTGCGACGACAACACGGTCCTAGAGTGGGACCCAAAGTCAGAAACCAGGGTCTGAACCACATAGAAAGGTTATGAAGCCCCTGGCGCGTAACCCTTATTTGCCTCTGGGGATTGGCCCTTGGATGAAATCCCCTGGCTCTGACCCAGACAGCAACATAGTGTTGGCCCAGATCCGGCCCACAACTGGCCCATGTGAAATCCATGCGGGCCAGATGTGGGCCGGATCTGGGCCGAAACTGTCTGCTGTCTGGG
>NW_015554109.1:138711-144884 GCF_001515605.1 Sinocyclocheilus anshuiensis | reverse complement strand
AGACAGAAGATCTCTCCTGACCGGAATCACCCACGGCGAGCCGTCGAGGAGGGATATTAGATCTGAGAACCACACTCTGGTCGGCCAACGAGGCGCTATCAGAAAGAGGCGAGACCCTTGTTGACGGACCTTGGCCAGGAAATGCGTAAAGACGCAGTCTGGGCCACATATGGGCCATCGTGTCCAGACCCAGGGGAGCTGGAGGAGTCAGAGAGAAGTAGAGGGGACATTGTGCTGTCTCCTGTGAAGCAAAGAGGTCCACCTCTGCTTCGTAAAATCTTTCCCAGATTTGACTGACTACTTCGGGATGGAGTTTCCATTCCCGGTGTGTCACAGCTTGTCTGGACAGCAAGTCTGCTCCCACATTCATATGCCCCGGAATGTAAATCTCTCTGAGGGACAGGAACTTGTCATGTGCCCAAAGCAGAACCTGCTGCGCTAGTTTGTTGAGACGGCGCGACCGCAGTCCGCCCTGGCGATTTATGTAAGAGACCACCGCAGTGTTGTCCACCCGCACTAGGACATGGTAGCCTCTTAACTGCTGTAGGAAGTATTTCAGGGCCCGAAATACAGCCATCATTTCGAGGCAATTGATGTGCCATTCGAGAAGGTGACAAATCCAGATCCCTTGGGTTGGATGGCCATCTAAGACCGCACCCCAGCCCGAGAGGGAAGCGTCTGTCGTTAGCATCTTGCGACGACAACACGGTCCTAGAGTGGGACCCAAAGTCAGAAACCAGGGTCTGAACCACATAGAAAGGTTATGAAGCCCCTGGCGCGTAACCCTTATTTGCCTCTGGGGATTGGCCCTTGGATGAAATCCCCTGGCTCTGACCCAGACAGCAACATAGTGTTGGCCCAGATCCGGCCCACATCTGGCCCATGTGAAATCCATGCGGGCCAGATGTGGGCCGGATCTGGGCCGAAACTGTCTGCTGTCTGGGGAGCCACAACTGAAACGGTCTCATATGCAGGAGGCCCAAAGGTATCACCATGGATGCAGCTGCCATGAGACCTAGAACCTTTTGAAAGTAATGAACTGTTAACTTTCTGGCCTAGCCTGATGGTCTTTAGGGTGTTTAGAATGGATTCGACGCGTGCAGGAGACAGCTGTGCCCGCATCATAATCGAATTCCATACAACCCCCAAATACATTGTCCTCCGAGCAGGAGAGAGAACACTTTTCTTGGTGTTGAGTCTCAACCCCAGAGATTCGAGATGAGCTAGGACGACATCCCGATGTCGAAGTGTTAGCTCCCGAGACTGAGTCAAAATCAGCCAGTCGTCTATGTAATTTAAAATGCGGATGCCCTGGAGTCGTAGAGGAGCCAGAGCTGCATCCATGCATTTTGTGTATGTGCGGGGTGACAAGGCTAGGCCGAACGGAAGAACCCGATTCTAATTCTTCGCCCCCTGAAAGCGAACCTCAGGAACTTCTTGTGTTGTGGCAAGATCTCTATGTGGAAGTACGCATGCTTGAGATCCTGATTGTCAACATTTTGAACTTGTATGTTCTGAGGTAGCGGTTCAACCTGCGAAGATCTAAAATTGGACGCAACCCCCATCTTTCTTGGGAACCAGAAAATACCGGCTGTAATAGCCTGACTCTCTGTCTGGCAGGGGAACACATTCTATGACCCCTTTGTCCAGCAGAGCTTGAGTCCTTTCTACCCATGGAGAGATATTTGGCAGTAGCTTCCACGCTGCCAATTACTCTGAAAGGGGCACTGATTTTGACACTTCGCTTTGTTGGGGGGATGTTAGATGTCCGGCGTCCTGAAATGTGGCAGGAGATAACCGAACACGTAACATTTCGCTGGAGGCCGCTACTCCCCGAAACACCAGTGGCGGCAGAGATTTTACAGCGGTCCCCTGAGGGTGCCAGGAAGGAGCCTCTAGTCTCTGTTGGAACTTCACGCGCCCCTCCCCGGGGGGGCACACCCCCACGGTCCTGGGTGCACCAGCCTCAGGACTTTTTCTTTGAGGAGATGATGCTCCTCAGGTCCGGCCTCTTAGAGGCTGTCTGAGAAGTGTGACGGGCTGCTCCCCAGTCTCTTCGAGGGGCCGCATGAATCGCCACACTTTCCTTCTGAGCCTCTCGTCTCAAAGAAACTGGACCTGGTCGGGACTGGGTGGTCGACAGTCCTGACGCTTGAGCATGGCAGGGGAGAAACCTCACGAACGCTTCTTCATAGCACTTCGCCTCCCGGAACCTACTGACGACTGTGTTGACAGAGTCGCCAAATAGGCCGGAAGGTAAGATGGGGGCATCAAGGAGGAACCCTCAGTCCCTCTCCTTGATGCCCGTGAGGTTAAGCCACAGGTATCTCTCCGTGGAGACCATAGCAGTCATACATCGCCCGATGGTACGGGCCATCTGCTTAGTCGCACGGAGGGACAAATCTGAAAACGCCTCTTCATCGATGGTCCCGCCTGTGCTCAAGTCATTCAGCAGGTCTGCCTGGTACGCCTGCAAAACCACCATGGTGTGCAGGGCAGCACCAGCCTGACCCGCTGCTTGAAAAGCTTTCCCCACCAGCGAAGACGTCAGTCTACAAGTCTTGGTGGGGAGCATCGGTTTCTTTGAAGACAATGAGCTCCCAGGGGAGAGATAGCCCGAAGGCGTCTCTTCCACCTGGGGCATCATCATGTCGCCCCGTACCTTTGCATCCACGATGGTCGAATAAATGGACGTCGATGGCACAAAAACACGGGACGAATAGGGCTTACTCCATGAACGAGTTACCTCATCACGGAGGTCACCAAAGAAGGGGAGAGACTGTCGCTGAGGCCCCTCCCCCCGGCCACCTGACAGAAATCTGTCATCCAGCTTCGAGCGTTTGGGGGCCTCCTGCTCCTGCGGCCAGTCTATCTTTAACCTTTCGACTGCTCGAGTTACCACCTTGAGTAACTCCTCATACCCTTTATCATCGCGAGAGGAGCGCTCTGAGTTGGCGCTCTCGATCTCCGCAGAAGCAAGAAATGAAGTATCCTCCGCCCGTTCTGAAGAAGTGCCGAGGCGCGCTTCAGAGGCAGGTGCGAGGACCTCGTGATCTGGCGAGAGCGCGAGAGAAAGGGGCGGAGCCGTCCCATGCGCCTCAGCCAGATCGACACGCAACCCCCAGGATCTTAACGAGGGAGCGGCGGCTTGCTCGTCTCTAAAGAAAGCAAGCTGCACGCAAAGCACTTTGATTGGCAAAAGATCGCAGTGCTCACATTCTCCCTCGAGCCCGGGGGAAGCGTGCTCATCCCCCAAACACTCGAAGCAAAAATTATGCAGATCATCCTCCGAGATGAGCCTCTGACAAGGAGGCACGCATCTCTTCTCAGACTCCGACATAATGATGGTAAGTAATGTCTTTCTTTCTTTTTTTTTTTCTTTTTTTTTAACTGCAGTGCAGCAGGGAGAAACACTTGCTTCTCACAAACACACACACACACACACACACACACACAATACGGTCCTTGAAGACAAAGAAACCTGAGGATGTGTCCGTTTCACGTCTATTTATAACCTCTCAGGTGCGTGTAATTAATGACGTCACCTACCGAGGTTATTTAAGCCAATTCTTGGCATGTTTGACACACATTCTTCACAACCGGTCGAACAAAGAATGTTCTCATAAGCATTTTTGAACGCAGCATCAAGAGTAGCTTTTGATAGGAAACAGCAGTTTCACTGTGATTGTGCTGTATTTAGTGTTCAGTACTGGATTTGATTCACTGTGTTTGTGTGTGTTCTGGTATTTATGCTTTATGAGGACACAAATGTGTTTAATAACATGGGTACTTCAACATAAACATGGTTTATGAAGTTACACTTCCTGTGTCCCCAAAAACCAAAAAGCTTAAAAAAAAACATACTTAAACGGTGCTTTTTGAAATTCAGAAATTGGCAGTAGTTTAGTGTGTAATAAAACTATTACACCTATGTAGAGTCCCTATAAACCACATATGCAAGAGTGTGTGTGTTCAGGTTTGGTGCTGTGCGGCAAGGATTCATGGGTCGAGTGGCATCTGAACACTCACAGCACTAAAGAGGATGTGATCAACGCCATAAGGAATCTGCCTTATAAAGCAGGAAACACACTCAAAGGTACACACACACACACTCACTCACTCACTCACTCACTCACAAATTAAAATCCTGATTTACATTTCATAATGTTTGATTTTTTTACATTCAATTTGGCTTCCAATTTATAATATCAAGAAGTTGAAGGGGTTTCTCGCAAATGTAAAAATTAAATATAATCTGCTTACAGTATATATAATATGATATAACATAACATAACATAACATAATATAATATAATATAATATAATATAATATAATATAATATAATACATAGCTTAAGTGTAAAAACTATATATAATTAGTTAAATATAATATATTTTATATAGCGTTTAATATATTTATTTTAATGAGAAATAACACAAATTTCTTCATAAAAATTGAAGCTACATGTATGATATAATATTGTATATTGATCATATTACTAAAGTTTTTAATAGTTTTCATTTTATAATCTTATATTTTCGCTAAAATTAACTATGAATACAGCTACAGTTTATCAGTTACTGAGGCTGATCAAACATTGTGAAGATTTATAATCAGATTTATAATTCATGAGGGACAGATTTGTTAGTTGTATCTATATAAACAGACGGATATATTTCTGTTATGGTCTGTTGTGATCTCTGGGTTTGATCTCCACGACGCAGAATCCAAAGTCGTCACCAAGAAACACACAGAAACGACCTGAAACGAGCAGCGAGAAATTAAATGAGCTGCTTTTACATCAATGAATGTTGTTACTCTATATCAAACACTTTCATTTTTTCTTCTCACCCAATAAAACTAGGTGACAAAAATGAAGATGATGATGGACAGGAAGATAAATATGAAGATTCCATCATAAGGGCTCCTGTTTGCAGTGTTATTTGGACGGCGTGTGTGCTGCGATTGTCCTGAAAAACAAACATCATCTAATGTTTTATCATTTCATACCTTGTTGTATCTTTCTTTATAATAAATGACATTTTTAAGTGTGAATTAAGTATTCAAATATTCTTTTCAGAGAGTCGTGTCATAATTATAACATTATCGACAGACTCACCAGGAGCCGGGCTGAATTCATCTGAAGACTGACAGAGATCTGATGGACAGAGAACACAGCTTAACATGCTTATCATCTTCTATAAAGTCTTATACTTGATGCATCTGTAATAATAACAACATTATCTAATTAGATACTCATAATATCATGATATTTTACACTAATGATATACACTGCCATTCAAACAGTGAAAGGTAAATTAATACTTTTATTCAGCAAGGATGCATTAAATTTATCAAAATTGAGAGTAAAGACATTTATAATATTACAAAAGATTTATTTCAAATAAATGCTGTTCTTTTGAACTTTCTATTCATCTGTGAATCCTGAAAAATAAAATGTATCACAGTTTTGTCAGGTTTGCTACTGTGCTGGAGCGCGGAACGAGGAGACGCGGAGAACATTAACAAGGAGATTTTAATAATATAATCCAACACAAGGGAACCAGGAAAACACACGTAGCTGATGAGGTTGACATAAACAGACATTCACAATACCGGACCCGAACTGATAACATGGAACACTTTATATACAAATGACATGACGATGGGATGACGAGACACACCTGGGATCAATAGAACTGAAAAGGGGACACCTGGAACAAATAAGGACAGGAACGGGAAGGACCAAATATGGGCATGGAAACACATGGGGAGCAAAACACACACAAAACACGGAACAGAGTCTGACATTTCCACCAGGGAGGGGGGGGTGAGAGCCCTGGAGGCTGGTGCAGGACTGGGACACAGGGAATACCTCCAGGGCAGATCAGGCAGTCCAGGGTGCCATGGCAGCACAGGGAGCACAGGGGCCATGGCGGAGCAGGGAGCCATGGCGGAGCAGGCAGACTAGGAAGCCATGGCGAAGCAGGTAGTTCAGGAGGCCATGGTGGAGCAAAGAGTCCAGGAGGCCACGGTGGAGCAGACAGTTCAGGAGGCCATGGCGGAACAGGGAGCTCGGGAAGCCATGGTGGAGCAGGGAACTAAGGGGGCCTGGCCTCGGCACTCGGCCCAGCCTCCACGGACGGACCCCTACTACCCCCCCCCCCCCCCCC
>NW_015554109.1:138025-138391 GCF_001515605.1 Sinocyclocheilus anshuiensis | reverse complement strand
CACACAAAAAAATTATTGGGGAGAATATCGTCTTAAGAGGGCCTCCGTAGGACTAACTCGGGAACTGTGGCCCTCCCTGGGCTAGACTCGGGGACTAGAACCCTCCGTGGGCTAAACTCGGGAACTGAAGCCCTCTTTGGGCTGGATTTGGGGACTGGAGCCTACACTGGAGCGAGCTCTGGGGCTGGAGCCGACACTGGGGCGAGCCTAGGGACTAGAACCAACCACCTTCTCCTCCTTAGATTCCCCTTAGGTTCGGGGTGAAAGGAGTGGTCGACGGACGTGAGAATGCCACGGCCGGTGGGCTTGAGTGAGCCGCGGCTGGCGGGCTTGACTGAGGAACGGCCAGCAGGCTGGGTCTGGCTC
>NW_015554109.1:133892-137917 GCF_001515605.1 Sinocyclocheilus anshuiensis | reverse complement strand
TCTCGAGCCAATAGTCGCTTCCTCCTTAAATTCCTCCCTTGATTTGGGGTTAAGGATTGTGCAGCTGTTAGCTGAGGGCTTGAGAGTGAACCGACCGGCGGGCTTGACAATGGAACCGCTGGCGGGCCTGACTTCAGAATGGCCAGCAGGCTTGACTTCGGAGCTGCCGGTGGGCTTGACATCGGAGCGGCCGGCGGGCTTGACTGCTGAGCAGCCGGCGGGCTTGAGAGTGCAGCGGCCGGCGGCCTTGATTTCCGAGCGGCCGGCAGGCTTGACTGAGGAATGGCCGACTGACTTGACTGAGGAGCAGTTCTGGATCAGGGCTGGATGCTCTCCAGACACCGGAGGATCCCTTCCCTCCAGCTTAGTCCCGTGGTGTCTGGGAGGTCCATGGGGTGATGGTAATTGGCCCCGTGCCAGAACAGAGAGTTGATGGTGGCGTCATCTAAAGCCGTCACCACGGCGAGCCCGCAGAACTCCCAGGCATACTGGATGAAGGGGAGATCCTTACAGGCTATGGCTATGAAGCGTGCCACAATCTCCATAATCGCGGGGAAAAACAAGGAAAACAAAATCTTTAAACACGAAAACAAAAACAAGGAGAAAGCACGCCGTTTACTTTTGTAGGTCCGGTATTCTGTCACGTTTGCTACTGTACTGAAGCACGGAGCGATGAACGAGGAGACGCGGAGAACATTAACAAGGAGATTTTAATAATATAATCCAACACAAGGGAACCAGGAAAACACACGTAGCTGATGAGGTTGAAATAAACAGACATTCACAATACCGGACCCGAGATATATGTATATATATATATAATATATATATATTAACACTACCCAAAACAACACTGCATTTCATGACAGTCTTTATCGTGCATCATTGATGTGACAGATTATACAGAATTCCTCACCTTCAGTGAAGCACAGTCCATCTGGAAAATAACAAGAGTGTGTTTTCCTCTCAGAATGAGGGTCTGGGATCCTGCATGTTGAACTCTGGTCTTGTCCACCCCTCCTGTCTCATCAACCACAACTATATCCTACAGATCAGAAAGCCTTCATATACAGCTTGAGTTGTAAGAATAGTTTTGTGTCATATTTCATGTTTTTGTGACTGATATTCACAATTAATAATACTTCTAGAGTATGATGAAGACTCTAATGATGGAAGCCCATTTCCAAGAAGAAAAAAAACATGCTTTGGTGACTCATAATCATGACAAAAAGTTGAAATTATGACATAAAATTTCATTTTAAAAAGTAAAGGAAAGAAGTAGGAAAATATTAGTCATAATTTTCACTTTTTGTCAATTTTTTTTAAATATAAAAAGTATGTCGTAATTTATTTTTTTTTGTCATAATTGACGTAGAATGTCTTAATTTTCATACTTGCAACGTTTTATCCCATAATTATGACACAATGTCAGAATTTTCTTTTTTGTCATAATTATGACCTTCTGTAATAAATTAGATTTTTAGCATTTCATAATTTAGACTTTTTATATCATAATGTTGACTTTTTATGTCATAATTGTTTTATATCATAATTTCAACTTTGTCTCATAATTGTAACTCAGTATGTCATTATTTTGATTTTTTTAATATCATGACTTTTTATGCCAAAATTATTGTTTTATCTCATAATGTCAACTTTTTATCTCACAGTGGACAGTCTTTATCTTATAATTGACTTAATATATTATAATTTTCTCTTTTTATGTCATCATTTCAACTTCTTCATCTCCTAATTATGGTTTAGTGTGTTATAATTATGACTTTGTATGTCATAATTTTGACTTTTTATCTCATAATTGACGTTTGTCATAATTATGATGTTATCTCATCATTTTGACGAATTTGGACTGTTTATCTCATAATTATGGCTTTTTTATTATCTCATAATTGTCTATGGTCGTAATTATGACGTTATCTCATAATTTTGACTTTTTATTCTCATAATTATGACTTTGTATACCATAATTTTCTCTTTTTATCTCATAATTGTGTCTTTTCATGTCATTTTGCTCTTATGTGGCAGGGATGGGCTTCCATACGTGATGGTCAGACTCACGTCAGCGCTCCAGTGCGTGTGGCAGGTCGGGTCTCGACGGTCACTCAGCTCATAGGAGGATGAGCCGTTGGTGAAATCTCTTCTGCCGCACGAGAGAGCGTCTTGTCCAGACGGCATCGCCAGCAGATCTACAGGAACCAGATCACAACCATGAAAACCTCCAGCTGTAATTGAGGAAACTCCTACTGTGAGTTAAAGGATGTATGAGTTTCCTGTGGTTTTGAGCCGCACATCATTTCCTGACACTGCAGTGCTCACATGCTTCAGACTCTTTAGGTTTAAGTCTCATTCCACAGTATATTTCTGGCTACTCTTTGCTGTACTTATTTATACAGTGATCTTTACACTTTTATCCCACTGTGGTTTCAAAGTCACAGACAGTGATAGTGTTGTGTGCAATGCTCCTGTATGATGTACATTCATTACATGCACGTGCTTGTCTGTGCATGCTTGTATGATGCACCTGCATTTCTTAGTTGTTATGCGGTGAACATTTGCATTCATGCATTTGGCAGACGCTTTTATCCAAAGCGACTTACACTGCATTCAAAGTATACGTCTGATCGGTTCATGCATTTCCTGGGAATCAAACTCGTGATGCTGGTGTTGCAAGCGCCATGATTTACTGCATGAGCAACAGGGATACTATCATGATCTGAACACCTGCTCATCTGCTCATGTCTCCTACATCAAAGAAGATCACAGACGATGGCACAGAAGCTCATTAAAGTCTGTGAAACGCAATGAGAGTGTGAGTTTGGCTTTTAACTGTCAAAAGAAAACCATGCATTTCCCAACATGAATATCCCTGCTGACAATAACAATAAGCTAGCAATGAGGGGGAAGTTGAGTTCTTCTTCTTTCACTTTTAAAATGAGCTCCAAACATGATCAAGTTCATAAAGCTTCACCGACTGCATGAGAAAACAAACAACACTTACATGTTTACATTAGGATGCAGCTTCTGATCTTCCTTTTGTGTGCCATTGAGAGAGTTTAAAGAAAACTCAACTCTATACTGTGCTGTAAAATAGTCAAAGCCGAAAGAAAGAGAAAGTGAGAGAGAGAGATAGGGTGTGGCTCTCAATTCACACACACAGTGATAGACAGATCTGTCTATCTATCTACCCATCGTCTGTCTGTCTGTCTCTCTTTTGTTCTTTCTTTCTACCGGTCTATCTATCTATCTATCTATCTATCTGTCTGCACTGAAGACTGGAGTAATGATGCTGAAAATACAGCTTTAAACACCCGTTTAAAACTGTAATAATATTCCACTGTTTTTACTGTATTTTTGATCAAATAATGCAGCCTTGGTGAGCAGAGAGGCTTCATTCAAGATATCTTAACATCCCCAAAGTTAAGTATTTAATACTGACATCTGGGGAAAATTAAACACAACAGATTTGATTTTCATACAGTAAATTATTTTTGCACTCACCCTTACAAAGGATTACCACAGAGTGCTGCAGAGAGACACAGGTGAGAAGACATGAGAAACACTCGCTGTATCTATCTATCTGTCTATCAATCTATCATCTATCTGTCTGTCTATCAATCTATCATCTATCTGTCTGTCTGTCTGTCTATCTATCTATCCATCTATCCATCTATCCATCTATCTATCTATTGTATCTATATATATACCCGGCATTTATTTAAAGGTCCCATGACATGCTGCTTTTTGGATGCTTTTATATAGGCCTACAGTAGTGTATATACTGTATCTGAAGTCTCTTTCCCGAAATTCAGCCTTGGTGCAGAATTTCAGCCACTATGAGCCAGTCCCACAATGAGCTTTCCTTAGGACGTGCCATTTCTGTGTCTGTAGCTTTAAATGCTAATGAGGAGGAGAGAGGCGGGGCAACTGCCATGCTTCGCTCGTTTGCAAGCCATGATGTCTCTCGAGGAAAAAAAAATATTGCGCTCGCCTCGCACGGTAGTAGCTCA
>NW_015554109.1:133566-133783 GCF_001515605.1 Sinocyclocheilus anshuiensis | reverse complement strand
GGAACTCATATTAATGTTAAAAAACCTCATAAAGTGACATTTTCATGCCATGGGACCTTTAACAATAAACCATAAACCAAGAATGACTTTTTTCTTCCGTTACAATGTATTTAGTTGGAAACACAATATCTCTTGTAACTCAGAAATCAATGTTCTTTTAGTATAGAACCAAATGTCCTTTCAAAATTAGAATCAGTGCTCTGATAACCCCCCCCAC
>NW_015554109.1:133258-133465 GCF_001515605.1 Sinocyclocheilus anshuiensis | reverse complement strand
GTGCTTGGATATTTTAATTTAATCACTCCTCCTTGGGAAGTTCCTAGGCACTTGCACTTAATTATAGTTTATTTGTAGTGTGAAGTGTGCAGTACTTACTAGGGCTGCACGATAAATCGCATGTGATATTTAATGACGATTCGACAGAAGCTGCGATTGTCATGCGTATCTTTCAGTGAAGCACGGTTCTGTGATCAGCAGTAAATC
>NW_015554109.1:127251-133241 GCF_001515605.1 Sinocyclocheilus anshuiensis | reverse complement strand
CCGCTGATTACAGAACCGGCTTTCTGACAAGATGCGCATTAAATATCGCATGCGATTTATCGTGCAGCCCTAGTACTTACAGATAGATAGATAGATAGATAGATAGATACACAGACAGACAGATATATGATAGATTGATTGATTGATTGATTGATTGATTGATTGATTGACTGACAGAGAGACAGATAGACACTTTATCCCCTCACTTTATCCCCTAACATTTCCGTCACACGCTTGAGGTATTCGGCCAATCACAACCCCCCGCCCCCACACACACACACACTAGAAAAAATAAATAAATAAAATGTTCTACCCGGGTAGTGTGTTTTTTTTTTTTAAAGTGTGGTGAGATCTCCAGCGCTTATCTGTGAGATGAAATGAAGACGCATCTAATGGAACAGTCTCTGCTGATAAGGACTCCTCGCGCACACTGCTCTTTCGCCGTGCATCCGTCTGTCCAATGCCGGTGAATCAAATGGCCTTATCAAATCATGCATACAAAAAAAACATCCTGCATAATAGGGCAACATGAAATTACTCTTTCAAAATCAATTCCAATTTCTTCACCATATCTGGAAACAACATTACTCAAAAACCCATTTTCATAATTGTTCAGCAGTTTACAATTTGAACGGGTTACATTCTCTAAGTCGCTGCACACGTGAACTCAGTATATATATCTCAAAATCATAGTATTACCAACAAAACAGTATTCTGCAAAAGCAATACTTAGAAAACCCGTGTCATGCTAGCAGTACACATGTTGAATACTCGGCAAACTCACCGGAGAAAACAAAAAAATACACATATCTTTGTCAGTACTAAAATGCCTCTTCCCTCGTGATACCGTATAAAATATGATTTCTGTGTAGAAACTAGCAAAATAACTCTAAAACCTTATAAAATTCAGCTCAGTGTGGTTATTTCCTTGTGTAGAGCTCAGCTCACTCCCGTTCAGTCACGGTTTTTTTTTCTTCTTCTACTCATTACTGAAAACGATATTGGTTTCACTTCTCTGCAGCACCACTACTGCCATCTGCTTGACAATAATGATATGCAGTTAAAACACTTAACTGAGAGAGTAAGGGTTTGGGAGAAAGCTTTATCTAATCCAGTTAAAATTGAGTGAATAACTGTAACTAGAGGGTTCCCTAAAGTTGGATATGTCAGCTTTTTGGGAGCTGTTCTATCTCTAGAAGATCTTCTCAATGGCAACTCATAGTCAGAGATAACCTCAGTCTTCTCAAACTCTGTGGTTTCTTTTACATTCAATCCTTCCTCCATCTCATCCAATCCAGTGTCTGTTCCATTTATAGGAGTACAATGTTCAATCAGATCTGTGACAGGAACATTAGAAAAGCTTTCCTCAGCTCTTACAGTCTCAAGTACAGGTGAGTGTTGAGTTCGACTGACCTCACAGGTTCCATCACCTTCAACATACTGAGGTTCAAATACTGGAGCTCCAGGGTTCAATATAGACACATCAAAGCTTGTTCTAGCTATACCTGATCCTCAGGAACAGACTCATTCACCATTTGAACATGCTGGTCATCTGATATTCCACCCTGAGACCTTTGCTTGGGTCTGGCTTCCTCTTGAACTGTCCTGCTGTCCTGCTCAACATTTTCCCGAATGCTTTCTAACTCCGGGTACGGCTGATCATAAAGAGAGTAGTATTCAACCTCATCCTCCATCTCAGACAATTCGTCGTTATCTTCAGCACCATCACCCTCAAGAAGAGGTGAGTTATCTAATTTCTGTCTGGATCTTGACTTCCGTGATGGTACGTCTTTCACAGTGGACGGAAGAAATCCACACGGCAAAAGCAGGTCTCGGTGTAAAACTCTTTTGGGTCCATCTGTATGTTTGGGAATGACAACATATACAGGGAAATCTTCAATCCATTTGACCAAAGTATATATTGTTTCACCCCATCTATCAGCAATTTTATGTTTCCCCCTGATGCCAACATTCCCCACCAGGACTCTGTCTCCTGCTTCCAATGTGGACTCTCTTACTTTGCTTTCAAACCTCTGTTTGTTCTGCAAAGCATTCTTTAAACTGTGTGTAGTTGCTAACTGATAGCTTTCCGTGAGACTCTCAACCTCTTAACATACTCAGAATGTGACACTATATCGACTAGGAAGCCTTGGCTGGCGACCAAACATCAGCTGGTATGGGGAGTAGCCGGTAGTTTCGTTTTTTGTACAGTTATACGCATGGACAAGGGGCTGCACAAAATCCTTCCATCTCGCTTTGTCCTCCTCTTGGAGCGTTCCCAGCATTTCAAGAAGTGTCCTGTTGAATCGCTCCACAGGATTTCCACGGGGATGGTAAGGCGTGGTTCTCGTCTTTTTAATTCCCAGCAGCACACACAGGTCTTTGATCAGGGCTGATTCAAAATTGTGACCTTGATCGCTATGCAACCGCTCGGGGAAAACCATAATGGATGAAAAAGTTGTTCCATAGAGCTTTCGCCACTGTCCTCACCTTTTGATCTGCTGTCGGAACTGCTACTGCATATTTGGTGAAATGATCGGTTATGACCAAAATATTCTTTGTTCCTTTGCCGTCTGGCTCCAGTGAAAGATAATCCATACAAACCAACTCGAGAGGCCGTTGCGTTTTTATGTTCACAAGGTGAGCACTTCGTTCAGCACGTGCATTTCTCCATATACATCTCTCACAGGTTCTAATCTTTTCGCTCACTTCCATATCCATACGGGGCCAATAGAAACGGGCGCGAACTAAGTCCAGTGTTCTATCAGTGCCCATATGTCCAACAGCATCATGAAGACTTTCGAGTGCTGACTTTCTGAACCTTTTGGGAAGGACAAGCTGATGGAAAGGCTCACCTTGGCTCAGAACATCGTTTGAGATGATCAACTGCTCCATTACTCTCAGCATCAACTGGACCTCTCTGTCTTCCTGATGCCTTGATCTGAACGAGAGTCGCTTTCCTGTTTGTAAAAATATCTATTACTCTACTGATGCCCGAATCCTGTCTTTGCTCACGAACCCAGTATTCAAGTGACATTTGTGGTAACGTACATGATCCAAGCACATCAGGTTCACTGAAACCTACAGGAATAGCAGAGGCCCCAATCGCCAAGCATACGACTGGTACAGGCAGTGGGAATTCTGCTACTGTACTTGTCGCTGAAACACACTGATGCCTCTGGCACACTGCTCTCAGAGCCTCAGATGGGAAACCGGCTCTTCTGTCATCCCGTAAGAACTGGGAGATGAACCGCTGGATACGGTCCTCCTCATCCTGGGAAGCTAGATCAGGTTGATGTTGGTCATCAGGATGCAGATGCCTTGAGAGACCATCCGCATCTTGATTCTTCTTCCCAGCCTTGCACAGGATGTTGAAGTCAAAGCTGGAAAGAGTGGCCAACCAGCGGTGACCCGCTGCATCGAGTTTGGCAGATGCCAGGATGTACATCAGTGGGTTGTTGTCTGTCACACCGGTGAACTTTGCTTAATAGAGATAGTCGAAAAATTTCTCAGTGACAGCCCACTTTAAAGAAAGAAATTCAAGCTTATGTGCAGGGTATCTTCGTTCACAATGGCTAAGTCCTCTGCTCGCATAGGCTATCACTCTCAATTTGCCTGCTTGCTCTTGGTATAGAGCCGCACCGAGACGGTACAATGTAGGGCTTCTTTGAGTCGGGGAATCCAAGAACTGGAGCTGTTGTTAGCTTCTGTATGAGAGTCTTGAAGGCATCTTCACAAACCTATGCCCATTTCTTATTGAAGGGCCTTTTGAAATCTGCACTTGAGGAACGTATCAAGCTACTGTGTGAGGAGGCTGACTGCCTTTTTGGAGGCAGATACCCAGCTGTTAAGTCGTTGAGAGGTCTTGCAATTTTGGAATAGTCTTTTACGAATCGCCTATAATATCCGGCAAATCCGAGAAAAGACTTGAGCTCCCTGATGTTATTTGGCCTGGGCCACGTTGTGAGAGCAGCTATTTTGACCGGGTCATTCTCTACCCCACTTGCAGACACCACATGCCCAAGATATTTAACAGATGTTCTAAAAAAATTATCATTTCTCAAGCCAAATTCCTTAAACCTCTGGAGAACTCTAAGTAATCGGTCCTCATGTTCCTCAAGAGTAGCTGAGAAAACGATGACATCATCAAGAAAGACCAATACTTCTCTCAAATTCATCCCACCCATGCACTTCTCCATTACCGTCTGAAAAGTACTGGGAGCGTTCATAACTCCCTGCAGCATCCTGTTGAACTCCCAGAACCCCATAGGGGTCACAAAAGCCTTTTTACAGTTGTATTACTCCTCTATTTCCACTTGTTAATAGCCAGACTTGAGATCCATGATAGAAAACCACTTTGAGCCGGTCAAGACAGAAAAGGCTTCTTCAATGTTGGGTAAGGCGTATGCATCTTTGATGTTTTGGCTGTTCAACTTCCGATAATCCACACATAGCTTGATGTCACCGTTCTTTTTCTTCACCACAAAAATCGGAGAAAAAAAAGGGCTTTCTGATTCATGTATAATGTTAGCGTCTTGGAGCTCTTTTACATGACGTCCGACAGCCTCATAGTCAGAAGGATGGATCGGTCTGGGCCTCTGTTTAAATGGAGTTGGATCTGACAAGCATATTCTGTATTTAATTTCAGTGGTATGACCGAAATCGAGGTCACTGAGTGCAAAAGTGTCTGACACTGAATTTAATTTCCTGGTGATTCTCTCCTTCCACTTTTCAGACAAGGGAGAGTCAGTGAAATCAAAAGCATGGAGTTACACATTGCAAAATATGAAGTAATGCCACGGTGGAGTGGTTCTCCTGCATTGGGAGCTGGCAGAGACAACACAGACTTTGTAAAAGAAAGCTCAGCAATGTTGTGGCCTAAGGGCACTTTGATGTCATGCACTGTCTCATTTTTAACTAAGACAGGCACCTTCAAAAGATGGAACTGGTGGGCTTGTCATAATGTAGCTACAGAACAAGAAACCAGCAGGTAATCTTGATTTGGGAGGCTCTACTATGAGAGTCGTATCTGTTGCTACAGGGACATGTCTTGTGTAGCCAGTTAAAGCCACCCTTTCTCCTGCAGGAATGATGAAACTCTATATGCTCTGCAGCTTCACAGTCCCCACTCAACCATTTTGCAGATTTATTTTGAATCGGTGAAACAAATATTTCAAAAGTGGAGAACCATGACTGTACTTGGTCCTGTGCTTCACAGACTCACCCTGGATAAGCGCACACTTTTCATACAGAGGGTTAAGTGTATTGGTGCCTATCAGCAAGGGGACATCCACATTTGTCCTGTGATCAGGTACAACAAGTGCAAGAGTGTGAATTTTTTCAGACTTTCCCATGATATCTTCTGGAAAGTCTACGTAAACTTGAATATAGCCCAGATAAGGTACTTCTTGACCACCAGCACCTTCTATGCCTAAAAGATTGTGAATGGGAAAAATGGGCTGATGTGAAAGGTGATTCTCATGGAAAGACTTCGAAACTGACCTGAGAAGTCAGGTCAAGGTCATCTGAGGTCAAGATGGCGGCAGGTGCAAAGTTTGGTATAGGCACTGGCAAGACAGGGGCAATAATAGCAATTTTATTTTATGGACTGATTTTAAATATATTGAGACCTATTGATGTTAGTTTAACCACAACAAAATTGGGTAAAAACAAGCATCCATATCAATATTTTTATATAGGTAGGACCGATATCGACCAAACAAATATTGAACTAACAACGGGTGCCTTAATAAACGTCGGCTATGGGAAACGTGTTGGCAGTAACGTTTATTTATCTACAATGGTATCATCGGACAAGGAAGTACAAGTCTTCAACCAAGATACAACAAACCAATGCTTTGCTAATTACGATTTGCTTACTATTATCTGGAGATATCCTTCCTTGTCCTGGCCCGCTGGAGGAAGTTAATGTCGCCGTTTCAAGACGCAACATTGCTGATTCACAGGTACGCACTCTTGTTTGTAACGGA
>NW_015554109.1:123495-127207 GCF_001515605.1 Sinocyclocheilus anshuiensis | reverse complement strand
AGCGCCTTTGGCATTGCATTAAAATTTTAGCTTCCTGGAATTTTTTTTTCTACTAAAGCACATATTCTACAACATTATTATATGACTGTAATGCACATTACGGGAGGTTAGGGTATTTTTTTTTGTACCATTTATATCGCCGTTTCAAAACGCAGCATTGCTGATTCACAGGTACGTACTCTTGTTTGTAACAAAATGCCGATTGAACAGATGAAACAAACTAATCTTGATCATCACCTCTGCTCTGTGGGCACTGCTGGATATGGGTCGCCTGTCTGGGGTCCGGGGGCTTGTCTCGGGAGTACGCTGGTTGAGATGTCGAGGGAGTGCCTGGCTGGAGCGGGCCTCGGGCCGGAGCGCCAGCGGTGTGCCCAGGGGGAGGCTGCGGTGGAGAGAGCGGTCCATGGTTGCATCACTGAGGCATCGAATGTTGGGTTGAATTGATCTGAGTCATTCTCAAAAAATAAAGGTGACAAACACTCCAAAATAAGCGTGGGCTACCCATCTATATCGACGCTGTTAGCGGGGCAGTCAAGATCTACAAACAAGATGCTTCCGGATCAAAGGGCATCTAATGTTACTGGTGCGAAAAAAAAGGTTTTAAATGTTGCAATTGCTAAAAATAGGAAACGAAACATATTTCAAACTGTCAATCATTCAAGAATAATTTGGGACCCTGAATTAAAGCCCAGAGGCATTTTAGGAGGGCATCTAAATATACGAAGTTATAAATCTAAAAGTGATCAAATCCATCAGCTGCTACTAGATTCCAACTTAGATTTTCTGTGTTTCACAGAGACTTGGCGTAATGAAAATTCACCATCATCAGCTTTATTTGTCCCTGGTTATAATGTGCATAGAAATGATAGAGTGGGCACTAAAGGAGGGGGGGTCTTAATATTTGTGAAAGACAGATTTCAGTGTCATGAAATACAGTGGTCATGTAATGAATTGGAGTGTATTGGACTTAACATAATGCTGTCTCCATCTATGTCATTTTCACTTATAGTAATATATCGCTCTCCATCATCTAAAAATATATTTTATGAGCATTTTAAAAATATGTTAAAGGAATGTAATTTTAATAAGGAGGTGATAATCATGGGAGTTTTAACATTAATTGGGAGGAAAAATTGGCAAGAAAAACTTTAAAACAGATCACTAATGACTTTGATCTTACACAATTGATAAATGGGCCCACTAGAGTAACAAATTCAACAAGAACACAAATAGATTTAATATTTAGTAATAGACCAAAACGAATTGTCAATATGCTGACTGGACTCTCAGATCATAATTTGATTCTGATAGCCAGGAAGCTAACAAATAAACGTTTCACTCCATTTGTCCCAGATAATGAATCTTCAAATATCCCCAAAAATATGCAAGGTCAGTTTATAAGTGCGGTCCAGAGCATTAATTGGGAGACAGTGCTTTTGGGGGAATCGCCAGAAGAAGACGGCAAAAGATTCAGAGATAAAATTCAGAGCTTAATTGATGAATTTGCATGCAGTCAAAGAAGTAGGAAGAAAATGAACACCATTCCTTGGATGAACATAAAAATCTTGAATTTAATGAAAAAACGGGATATGGCCCTTAAGGTTGCAGTGAAATCTAAAGTAAGTAGCGATAGACATACTTTTATTATGTTACGAAATAGGGTAGTTAAAGAACTAAGGGTAGCTAAAGGTAATTTCTTTCTGACTATAATAGAAAAAGCAGGAGGCAATACTAAATCTATTTGGAGTCAGTTAAAAATATTAATGGGACATAATTCTATATATCCTAAATCACTTGAACTCGTTGTTGACGGAAAACTTCAGAATAAGCCAGCTGAATTAGCTGATGTTCTTAATAATTATTACGTTGATTCAGTAGAAAATATCATTAAGTATTTTACCCCTGAGTATAAGAACACTTTTTGTCAAGATAGACAGACAGAACCAGCTTTCAACATAGAATCTATCACTGAGTTAGATGTGATGAGAGTGATTAGATCCCTTAGGCCATCTCGAGCTAAAGATGTCATTGGGATGAATACATGTATGTTGAAAGAACTTTCTGAAGTATTAGTCAACCCGATTACAAAAATTGTAAATCTTTCATTTACTCATGGGATATTCCCAAATGTGTGGAAATTAGCTGCTGTAATTCCCATATTTAAAGGAGGTGATCGTCTATCCATCAGTAACTACAGACCTGTTAGTATTTTGCCCGTGGTCTCCAAAGTGGCCGAAAAATTTGTTGCAGAACAAATGATTAATCATTTAAATACTAGTGCTTATCCTTTACACCCACATCAGTTTGGTTTCCATACTAATCATTCAACCGATACAGCTAATTGCTATTTTATAGAAAAAGTTAAGTTATTGTTAGATCGAGGAGGGGTTGTCAGTGCCGTCTTTTTAGATTTTAGAATACATTTAATTTTTCATTAGTCACCATTAAATGGGTAGAATCATATTTAATACATCGGTCTCAATTGGTTAGAGTGAAGAATTATCAATCAGGTGTTGTTTCTTTGTCAGCAGGTGTCCCGCAAGGTTCAATCTTAGGCTCACTTTTATTTTCTCTGTATGTAAATGATTTGCCAAATGTTTGTTTCAATTCCAACATCCAGATGTATGCTGATGACACAGTAATTTTTGTACATGCTAATAGTGCAGCTCAAGCTGCTGATCAGCTAACAAGTTCAATGTTAAAGATCACGGAATGGCTAAAACATAATTGTTCACAACTAAATGTGTCAAAAACTGTATGTATGTTTTTCAGTAAAACTAAAAGTTGCCGTGCAGAGTCAGATGTAGTCTGTCAGATGTAATACTTCTCTCAAACCAATTATCTCTTTATATAAACAAACCTTGAGTTTTTGATAGGAAATCCATATACCATCATCACTGTGATATTTAAAAAAAAATACAATATTTTAAGTTGAGAAAATTTGATTATATATACAGATCTTTGTCTTGTGTAGACGTGGACTGGCTCCTCCTGTATTGAATCAGTTTGTAAACGTAGCACCATCTGGTTACAGATTAACGAGAAGTGCAGTAAGAGGTGATTGTATAGTCCCTTTAAGAAAAAGTGAATTTAGTCAAACAGTGTTTTCAGTTAGGGCTGCTCGTGAGTGGAACTCCATCCCAACTGATATTACAAATTCTAATACTTATGCTTCTTTTAAGTTTCGCTTAAAGAAATGGTTAATTGAGAGTCAGCATTGTCAACATTAACTTTATAACTTAAACTCTACTGCTGTCTTGTCTTTTTTGCTTTGCTAGTTTGATATTTTTGTTATGTAAATGAGGTTGTTTGGTTTAGGACTGATTGAATGATTAGGGTTACTGTTATTTGTTTGTATGCTTACATTATTTTTGTTTGTATATTGATATTGTGATATTATTGATATATTGTTTATTTTGTTTGACAGTTGGATTGTGTGTATGAGTGAGCTGGTATTGATGTGTTGGTTATGTGTATAGTATAACTTTAAGGCGGATGTTTTGTTTTTAGGAATTAGTATGAATGGTACATGTATTTTAGAGTATGTAAGTATTATGTATTGATTAATTCTTTATTTTTTTAGGGTGACAATTTTACCATCAGTCCAGGGACTGCAGATGCAAAATAGCCTTCTGGCTAATTCTGGCACATTGTGCATTTATGTATTGTTGATGTGCATTGTCCCTGTCAAATAAACCTGAAATAAATAAAT
>NW_015554109.1:116147-121835 GCF_001515605.1 Sinocyclocheilus anshuiensis | reverse complement strand
TTGGCAAATTTTAGATATGCCCGTAGCTGCATGTCAACTAAGGCTGCGAAGATGTTTATGCATTCGATGATCTTCTCACATATCACTTATTGTTTGACAACCTGGTCACAAGTAAATAATGCTTCTCTCAAACCAATTATCTCTTTATATAAACAAACCTTGAAAGTTTTAGATAAGAAATCCATACACCATCATCACTGTGATATTTTTAAAAAATACAATATTTTAAGTTGGGAAAATTTGATTATATATACAGATCTTTGTCTTATGTATAAAATCAGACATGGACTGGCTCCTCCTGTATTGAATCAGTTTGTAAACGTAGCACCATCTGGTTACAGATTAACGAGAAGTGCAGTAAGAGGTGATTGTATAGTCCCTTTAAGAAAAAGTGCATTTAGTCAAACAGTGTTTTCAGTTAGGGCTGCTCGTGAGTGGAACTCCATCCCAACTGATATTACAAATTCTAATACTTATGCTTCTTTTAAGTTTCGCTTAAAGAAATGGTTAATTGAGAGTCAGCATTGTCAACATTAACTTTATAACTTAAACTCTACTGCTGTCTTGTCTTTTTTGCTTTGCTAGTTTGATATTTTTGTTATGTAAATGAGGTTGTTTGGTTTAGGACTGATTGAATGATTAGGGTTACTGTTATTTGTTTGTATGCTTACATTATTTTTGTTTGTATATTGATATTGTGATATTATTGATATATTGTTTATTTAGTTTGACAGATTGTGTGTATGAGTGAGCTGGTATTGATGTGTTGGTTATGTGTATAGTATAACTTTAAGGCGGATGTTTTGTTTTTAGGAATTATGAATGGTACATGTATTTTAGAGTATGTAAGTATTATGTATTGATTAATTCTTTATATTTTTAGGGTGACTATTTTACCATCAGTCCAGGGACTGCAGATGCAAAATAGCCTTCTGGCTAATTCTGGCACATTGTGCATTTATGTATTGTTGATGTGCATTGTCCCTGTCAAATAAACCTGAAATAGATAAATAAATAAATAAATAAATAGAACCTGAATCCAGAAGGCTATCACACTGAACTCCCTCAATGATAACAGTTGACGTACATTTTGGCCCTATCAACCCCTTTGGAAGAGCACCATCAACTAACTGAGCTTGAGAATGAGTTTTACAGGTGACTGTTTCTATTCCTTGACTTAGTGTGGGACGTTTCATTTTATTTGGAATACCATTTCCATGAAAGGGTGTACATGGTCTGCAACAATGCTTGGGTACGTGTCAAAGGATGGCAGGACCCAAGATTTCCCAGCAGAACATTGCCCAAAGCCTCACACTGCCTCCTCCGGCTTGCCTTCTTCCCATGGTGCATCCTGGTGCCATGTGTGCCAAGACACAAGAAATTAGAATTGTTTGTGTGTTATCAGCTTAAGCACATTGTGTTTGTCTATTGTAGTGATTTAGATGAGGATCAGATCATATTTTATGTCAAATTACTGCAGAAAACCAGTTAGTTCCAAGGGGGTTCATATACTTTTTCTTGCCACTCTAAAAAAAATGATGGCTGTGATTAGTCATCAGCTTTCAATACAACATTAGAATAAGCAATAACGTGTTGTTTCAACTTAAAAAAGTGTTTGTGGTTGAAGCACAGTTTTTCTCAGTCGCTTTGGTAAATTTTTGAATCATTCTTGATATGATTCTTGTTGTGCATTTCTCCAAACTCGTACAAACAGCACCACACAATGGATTGCTTGCAAAAGCCTGTAACTTGCTCAAAATCCTCAGTTCATTTCTCAGAAGTAAGTATTTATTTCAGTGAACATATCAGTGCCATCAGAAAGTCCTTGTGTCATTGCGCGGGATATATATATATATATATATATATATATATATATATATATGCTTCATTCATGCTTCATTCATGCTTCAAAACCTAATAATTGTGTCAGTGCCATCAAAATAAAAAGTGTTTTTTGTCATCATGTGAGCCACACTGCTCAAAATGTTTAGATGTTTTTTCACCATGGAAATATTTGTATGCAAATTTCATATTTGTTATATGCAAATGTTTCTACTTTTTTGTTGACATACTGCTTTCTGTCGAATGCAAGAATGTCAGTTTTGTTACACTGAGCATTTTAGATACAGATTTCAACAGTAGGTAAAACTGTATTGGGAAAGTCAATACTGTAGTATACACAAAACGAAAATGAACATTTTGATTTATACAGTACATTTATTTTTGTAGAAATGTGTTACATGTAAACTGCATGTGTGCTGCGTCCCTCAGATCAGTCACTTCTGTGCTTTATCACATTCTTCACTGCTTGTCTTTGTCACTGAAATAAATAAAATAATAAATAAAATAATACATTATTAAATGTATTAAATTAATCTAGTGTGCTAATTGTGCATGGAGTGAGTGATTAGCTTTTCTTTGCATTGAAGGCTGGGTTGCTGATGGCTTTTAATAGGATGAATATAATTCTAGGTGATTCTGTCACTTGTAAAGTACATGCAACATCTCCATCTACTGTTCAGAAGCCTGAAAAGCATGTGGAGCCCATGTGAAATACAGCAGATGCACCATCCACAATGCACCATAACAATCAAATGGCAGTAATATCACAACCTTGGTGACATTTGTTTTTTTTTTCTCAAAACTCTAGACACAAAACTCCCAACCGCAGATCACAGTTTTTTTTTTCTTCCAAAACTCTCTTTCCAATTGCTTGGATAAAATACACATAAACCTAAGATGATTTGTGCATTAAAATCGTAACTTAAAATTTACTGTTTTTTTCTTTGATAACTCCAAGTTATGCTAAACTTGTTGAGATAAGCAAAGTTAACTAAACTTATATGTTCTTTGGTAGATTTCTCAGATCATAACTGAAATCCTCAAAACTACTTGCTCAACCTCCACATCATCTAGTCACTGGTGCACGTCATGAAAGCAATTTCTCATGCTTTTATACGTTCATGTGTAACTGGTATTGATTTGTTTTGTCTTTTCCTTTTTACGTGCTGTTTATACTAATGTTACAATTTGCATGTTTCATAATAAGGTTGAGTTAATGAACTTCAAAACTGAAGATTGAATTGAATTGTGAATTTGACTAATGACGGGGAATGTAAGTCGTTGGATCCACCAGTGATCAACCAGTTCTCTAAAAGGGCAGGGAGGCAGAGGATGTAGCCACGTTTACCATGAAAATATATTTATAATGTTCTCAATCATGAGCTCAAAACTGCTGAGGCAGGTTGAAAGATGCAGCTGAATATTGGGAGAACAAGCGTGTCCTCAATCGTTCAAACATTTGTTGACCGTAAAGGTCTGTAATGTAATCAGTCAATGTGCACTGTACTGTAATACTGCATTCTTACTGTAATTCTTCATGATATACTAGTCAGCTGGCATTTTACATGAAACAGTAAATGTACTTTACAGTTTTTCTCAGTCACTTTGGCTCAATTCTCGATTTAGAGTTTTTTTCTTCTCAAAACAATAAGTTCAGATGTGTGAAAAATTAGTTTCTGGTTCACATCAGATTTGAATTTCTTATTGATTTATTGGTTTTGGCACATGTGTGAAAAGCGTAAGCACAATTGTCTGCAATTTGGTAAATGCACATGACTTGCTGATCAAAACTGATGTGTTGATTCTTAGTGAAATTGACAAACTCGTCTCTTCTAAACATTCGTTCATTGAGTGAGCCATCGCATTCAGAATGATCCACACTTTTCAAAATCTGTCAGTCGTGCTTGTATATTCCATAAATATCTGATATGTAAGTTGACAAATGGCTTAACATTTATACGGTTGCAAAGGAGCAGAACATTTCCGGTAAATTTCCAGGATTTTTTGGAAAATTTCAAAAAATTTACATTTACATTAGGTAACACTTTACTTGAAGGGGTGTGCATAAGACTGACATGACACCTTCATAATCATGACACGACACATGTCATGTTTTATGCAACTGTCATTACGTGTCATTCGCTCAGTTATGTAATTTTTAATGCAAATATGACATTATTTGACCTAACCCTAACCTAACCCTACCCCTACCCTTACCCCTAACCATAGCCCATAACAAAGACATCTCAAACAATGTCATTTTTGCATTAAAAATTACATAACTGAGCGAATGACACTTAATGACAGTTGTCATAAACATGCATGAAAAACCTTCATATTCATGACATGTGTCATGTCATGATTATGTAGGTGTCATGTCATGATTATGAAGGTGTCATGTCAGTCTTATGCACACTCCTTCAAGTAAAGTGTAACCTTACATTATTTTCCGCCCCTTTGCAAACCCACTTTTCATTGTAATGAAAGAGGGATCACAATCTTGTTTGGAAGCATATATATGGAGTTTGCCCAGCACAATCACTACCATTTTTGACCAAGGAGGAACATCACAACACTAAACAGCAGCAGCTACAGCATACATTACTGTAATTGTTTTTCAGTACATTTATCTCTAGAAATGTGTTACATGTAAACTGAAAATTTACAGTGCAAACTTGCAGGTTGGAAATTTGTTCCCACATTGAAGGACAGATGCAATACACCATTAGTTTCACACACTTTGAATCAGTCGGGCTAGAGTGATCAGGATCACATCTCACATCTCACTCTTGAGCTGAAGGAAACAGAGATGTGTTGTTAAGCACATGTGTGTCGGACCCGAGGGATGCTGGGAAACCCTCTCACAGCGTCTGGATGACGGTATGTTCTCACAGCTCTGATTCACTGACTGTGCTCCTGCTTTGAGTCACACAGACACAGCTGTGCTCCGGAACCTTCTGATGACAGACAGACATGAACCTGCTGAGATCAACATCCCACTGCAGCGCTGGAGAGAGAGAGAGAGAAAGAGAGAGAGAGCATCACCTCCATCAATCTGATCCTGATTCAATCCGATATAAAGCCCTCCTCGCCAATGAAACCTCAGCAGAATCTCATCCTCTAAACACGCTCGCTCTTCAGCTAGTCCAGAAAACCCAGCTCCTCACTGACTACAGCTTCAGCCCCAAAGCCATTATTAAAGAAATTGACAAAAATCTAAAAGACACTCATGATGAATCTCTAAAAATACACTTTGACCTCCAAAATAAACTCCAATGCTACTCAACCCTAAACAGAACCACTAAATTTGCCAATTATTTATTGATTAAACCATTTAAAGAAAGACAAATCCTCTCCAAATACAGATTAAGTAACCATGATTTAGAAATAGAGAGAGGAAGACATAGACAAACATGGACAGAGCAAGAGCAGAGGATCTGTAGACACTGTGATCTACAGCAAATAGAGGACGAGAAACACTTTCTGCTGATCTGTCCTAAATATCACAATGTGAGGGGAACATTTCTCCCCAGATTTGAAGCCCTGATCCCATCATTTACTGAACTTAGTGATACTGAGAAAATGCCCTTTTTACTTGGAGAAGATGACAACACAGCTGCACTAGCTGCTAAATATGTGTTAGCCATTCACAATGTTAGATGTTAAACATGATTAACTCCATACTGACTTACTTTATCTTTTCATTTATTTAGATGGATTTTATTTATTATTATTTACGTTGTTATTTATGTTGTTGTTATATATATATTAATGCTTTGGCAACATTGTGTTACACAGTCATGCTAATAAAGCTTAATTGAATTGAATTGAATTGAGAGAGAGAGA
>NW_015554109.1:107207-112960 GCF_001515605.1 Sinocyclocheilus anshuiensis | reverse complement strand
TGATTAACTCCATACTGACTTACTTTATCTTTTCATTTATTTAGATGGATTTTATTTATTATTATTTATGTTGTTGTTATATATATGTTAATGATTTGGCAACATTGTGTTACACAGTCATGCTAATAAAGCTTAATTGAATTGAATTGAATTGAATTGAATTCAGAGAGAGAGAGCGAGAGACACTGTGTGCATGAACTAATCTCACTCCTTCAGATGAATTCAGTTTGATTCAGAGCTTCACTGGTGTGACAAACCGCACCGTGACAAATGCCAGAACAGCTAACAGGGAACGTTCTGGCAAGCTTCTCAAACGTTCTTCTGGGAACGTTAATAGAACGTTCAATCAGGGTTATCAGGTCTTTAATTATGTTCTCAAAACATTAGCACAGAAACGTTATTTATACATCATTCATGGAATGTTTTATTTCTGAAATGTTTGTCTAACATTTTTAAATGTTACTACGTGTTTCAGAACGATCATTCAGAAGTGACATTCCATAATGTATCCTTAACATTTGCAGAACGCAAACAAGTTTTTAAAAGTGCTGCACAAAAACAAAACAAAAAGATTTATACATTGTTCATGAAACATTTTATGAAACATTTTTAAATGTTGCTACTTGTTTCAGAACGTTCGTAGAACATTCAAAAGTAACATTCCCATAACGTTCGCAAAATTATAAAATGGAATGTTCCCTTAATGTTAAAAAAGCTTAAAACTATTTAAAAACCTGATGTTTTGAACTGTCAGAGAACAATCAGAAAAAGAAACGTTTTCACAGCTTTATGGTAATGTTAGGAAAACGTTCTTAGAACATTTTTGTCAGCTCTGAAAGGAAGAATACAACAAATCAAACATTAACAGAGCAGAAATAATAAAGAAGAGTTTGGCACATGCATTAACACATGCTGCTGATTCATTCATGCATTCATCTCATTAATGCATATGCATAAATAAATATTCATTTACTGCACTATGCAGGTATTTCTGACTCTTTGCTGTGTTTAACCGAATGCTACTGATTCTCGGGCGTCTTTATATGCTCCCCTGATATATAAGCGCACGTGAATGGACTGCAGAGGACAGTCGAGCAGCTCTGAGTGAGAGCAGTGTTAGAAAGACAGACAGACAGACAGACAGACGGGCGCAGGTTTGAGCTCTTCTTATGGTCCGTGTTTCCGGCTGTTCCGCGTGTGTCCTGCAGGAGGCGCCGCTGCTCCGCGCTCGCGCGCCGGAAGTGAGTTTGAGTTGAGTTGAGTTGAGTTGAGTTTGCAGAAGTTGTGTCTCACTGGAGTTCAGAAGGGCATTAGATTCTCCCTCCTGCACTTTAAACTCTGCCGCAGCACATGCAGAATATACAGCAACGAGCACGTGCTTTACTGACGGTTATATCACGATACTGAAGACGAGCACAGGTGAGCAGAGACTACAGGTGTGTGTGCGTTCATTTGCATTCATGCATTTTAGCAACGATTTTATTCAGAGTGACTTGCAAATGAGGAACATCACAATATTTACTTAACAATATTTTGCAGTGCAAACCCAAATATACTCACACATGCGTGCATAATACAATAGATTAGAAAACAGTTAACAAAAAACAGTAAAAAAAAAAAACAAGTGCAAAGGCCCCTCTGCAGGCCAGTGTGTGCGTCACAGACAGACAGACAGAGTTTGAGCTGTGGCACAGTCAGAGCAGACAGACATCTGTCCCCATGGCAACAGCCTGCTATGGACTTCCTGTGAGCGAGACAGATGCTCTGTATTCCTCCGTCTCTTTCTCTCTGGAGATGTAAATATGAGACGGCTGATTTTAAGAGTGCTTGACATAATGAAGGTCTGATGGAAAGACTGAGACAGAGAGAGAGTCTGTTGTAGAGCAGGTGAGACGTGTTCATATGCAGCAGATATTGATTCATTTAGCAGATGCTTTTATCCAGAAGTCGAGCGCCACTCAGATGAGGATGATGATGATGATGATGCTGCAGGAGGTTTTCAGGATGAAGTGCATCAGTCTTTGTGAGTCTGCAGACGTTTGTTGAAGGTTCTGAAGCACAGATTTACTGTAGATTGTGTTCATACAGTGTGTGTGTGTGTGTGTGTGTGTGTGTGTGATGTGATTTAAAGAAAGAGCCTCTGCTCTCATCACTGCATACAGCAACTACAAACCATATTAAAGGATAGTTCAGGCCAAAATGAAAATGCGCTGTAAATGTGCTCACCCTCAGATGTGCTCAGCAATGGATGCTCTGCAGTGAATGGGTGCCGTCAGAATGAGAGTCCAAACAGCTGATAAAAACATCACAATAATCCACAAGTAATCCACAGCACTCCAGTCCATCAGTTAACATCTGGAGAAGACAAAAGCTGAAACTAATCCAGCATTAAGACGTTTATAACTAAAATACCATAGAGTTCATAATCCATAATAACTCTTCCTCCAGTGAAAAAGTGCATCTGCTGTTGTCTCTCACATCAGAATCCAGCCACATATGTGTTTAGAGCTGTTTAACGCTGCTTGATCTGTGCAGACTTCTCTCCTGATTCAGACCAGAACACTTTTTCACTGGAGGAAGAGTTATTATGGATTATGGACTCTATGTATTTTAGTTAAAAACGTCTTACAGTTTTTCTCGATTGCTTAAACACTATCACCAGGCTTTTGAACTAAAATTTCAAAACCTATACACTGTATATGTGTGAGTGTGTGTGTATGAGAAGCGTTGGGCTTGAAATGCAGCAGGTCCAGAGGTGCGTTCAGCTTTACTCAGCTCTGATGTTCAGATGTTGTTCAGGGTCTCATCTTTAGCTCGTGTCTCTCTGGACCGTCTGTCTTTCACTCCTCTGATTGTTGTCTGGCAGCTTCTGTGAGAGAAACTCAAGACCTGATTGAAAACAGCTCTCTTTCAAACAGACAGCTGCTGTGATGGTCTGTGTGTGATTTCTGCTGTTTGTTCCATTTACTTTAATGAAATGATCTGAAGCAGCACAGTTCTTCAACATCTCGACAGTTTACTGGGTTTGACCGCAGCGGCGCACGACAGATTTGGGGTCCACTGGTGTTTCTTTTTGTGTTTTGTGTGACTACATGAATAGTTTTTGTTGCATAAACTAAATCTGTGGGACAGTGGGTTTGTAGTTCCCAGCATGCTTTGCATGAAACTGGACATGGAGAGTAAATGTTGGAGTTGTTTTAAGTTCTGTTGCAGTTTTTGTGATTCTCATTGTGCTGAAGACTTGTGTTTAAGTGAGTGCATTTCATTTAAAAAAAGTTATATTTAGCATGTGTGCATTGCATAAGAAAATTAGACTAATTAACCAAGATAAGTTTGATTGTTTGGTAAAACTGCTGTTCATTTGAATTGACTCAATGGAACTGACGTATTTGGAATGAATGATGTTCAGTTGTGTGTACAATCATTCTATAATTGATTTAGTTAATTCGTTTTTTTTAGATATTTTTAATGGGTGCTATATTAGGGTTAGTGAAAAACATCTGCTGATTGAATGTGATGGAACTGTTATAAATCTGCAAAAGTTCATCACTCCAACACAGTCACATTTATTTCTATAGCACTTTATATAATACAGATGGATTTAAAGCAGCTTCAGAGTAATACGCAGGAAAATAACGCAGTGTTAATGCTGCAAAACTCATCAGTTCAACTTCAGTTTCAGCTGTAAGCAGCTCTACAGAAGACAATAGAGTCATTCTGTCAAATAATCAATATTTCAGAAACGTCCAATGTTTGATTTTGTTGATATTTTTCCTAAAGAAAGACAAACATAAATAGTGAAAGTTGTAGCAGGGGATCAAAATGACATTTTTCATCTGAGATTCAGAGTCAAATTACAGGAGGGTAAAATGACTTCAGAAAGATGGCAGCATCATGTTATTTTCACACAGAGATTGGCAGCTCTATTAGTAATATCTGTTGGCTTTAGCAACCTTTGTTCCATTATATGACAATAGTGACACTTCAAAAATGGGGGGGAAACCCTTTTTCAGGGTTTTTTCCAAAGTTTGCATGCCTGCACTCAAGAAGTATTAAATATATCTTAATGTCCTTTTAGATTCTAATTATTAATAAACTTTTCTTTTGGTATCTTCATTTTTAAGGTCCTGTGTGGTTCAGTAGCAGAGATACTGGCATCTCAATGTAGCTCCATGAGTAAATTATTAAATTGCACACATTTTCAATAGTCAAAAACAAAACGTGGGTCACTTTGCATTCATCTGATATTTACTGCATTTAAAGAGAAATAAATAAGTTTAAAACTAGAAATGCATCTTGTTTCCGCTCTATCACAACAATTGTATTGAACAACACTTCTGAGTGACAAAAATATCCTTTTTCCAAAATTTGCATGCCTGTAACTCAAGAAATATTAAAGTTATCCTAATATTCTTTTAGATGTTGGTTCTTAACAAACTTTTCTTTTATTGTCTTTATTTGTAAGGCCCTATGTGGTTCAGTTCCAGAGATATTGGTATTTAAATATGAGAAAATAGTTCAATATTACCTGTTTTCATTGGTCAAAAACCAAATGAGGGTTACTTTGCATACAGATGACACGTTTTGTATTTAAAGAGGAATGTCTGAAGAGCAAATAATGTTGAAACTAAAAATGTATCTAATTTCTCTCTATCAAAACAACTGCATAGAACACACCTGTCTGAGTGCCAGAAGTAAGTTTTAGTCACCAGTGATATAATGCAGCCAAGACTTCTAAGGTCAAGTTGAAGCAGAAATTAATAACCAACAGTTGTTCTGTAATAAAGTTGTTTCATCATCTCAGGAGTGACTGAGTCACTGGAGGTCATGAAACTCTGTTCTCATTTCAGACACAAATGCACTGCATTCTGTACCAGCGCAGTATTTTAGCAGCGCCCGTCCCATGAGCCGTGAATAGAGCGGCCGGCTCGGCTTCCAGTGGGTGCATCTTGGCAAAGGAAGAACTGATGCTATAATGGAGAACGAAAGAGTGGCCTGAATTAAACCCACTCATTACAGTGATGTCAGCCGACATAGAGACGCATCTGATGCTTTTATTTAGACCTGCATCTGAGTCAAAGTCATTTATAGAGTTCATGATTCTGATCTTTATAGCCTTTAATCACAGCTATAAACACAGAAACGGATTCTGTGTTTAGGTGAGTCAGTTTTCTTCTGAATCACTGGAGCAGAAGAGTGACGTTCAAAGCTCTTCCCACACAATCATGTATGGATGCATATGAAGTGGCTCGCTAACGCATGTCGCGTGTTTATTCTCTCCGCCGCAGGCCTTGAGCTCCTCTGAGATTCAAGCATTCCCGTATATTCAAACCCTTCACCATCCTCATATTCATTCATTCATTCATTTAGTCAATTGTTTGTTCATTTATTTACTTATTCATTTAGTCATGTTTTGTTCATTTAATTATTTATTAATTCATTAATTTGTTCAGTTTAGTCATTTGTTTAATGTATTGTTTACTCATTCGTTTAATCATTCATTCATTCATTTGTTAATATACTAATTTGTTCATTTATTTAGTTGTTTGATTGTTTATTCATTTATTTACTAATTTATTAAAGGTCCCAATATTGTCAAAACTGAAATTTCCTGGCTTTTTTCACGATAACTGAGGTCTAGGGGCTATTTAACTACCATATAAGTTTCAAAACAGTCAGTCCACAGTAAAATGCACACAGCCTGCATAAAGTAGCTGTGATTTTTCACGAACCGTTGTGACTTCCGTAAAAAG
>NW_015554109.1:96473-104224 GCF_001515605.1 Sinocyclocheilus anshuiensis | reverse complement strand
GCAACTTTACAGATCTTCTTTATGCACCAAGAGCTTGTAACACTCCAAAGAGAAAGGAAAAATTTAAATCGCATCATATGACCCCTTTAAGCTCCTTATGTAGCCGAATCTGCGCTGGTTTGAATGGACCGCCTCCAGTTTCCTCTTTGTTTTGCTGCCTCCAGCTAGCGCTGTGACGTCGCTGACCCTAGTTACCTGTGGTTGGCCTGGCCGTGCGTCACTCAGAAAACATCAGGCCAATCAGAAGAGAGGTTCATGAATATTAATTAGACAGGCCAAAATCGACCTGTTCTCAGCAGAGCTCCTGAGAGAGGAGCTGTAAAAATATATTGAGATGGTTTTCGGTACTTATACCGCAAATATATATTCTTAAGGACATCAAAACCTAAAATAAAACTCCAGAAAGGTGTACAATATGTGACCTTTAATTCTTTTAGTCATTTGTTTATTTACTTATTCATTAATTTATTTGGAGATTTATTTAGTTGTTTGTTTGTTCATTGATTTATTTACTTAGTTCTTCATTAATTCATTCATTTGTTCATTTATTTAATCATTTGATACATTTATTTTTACTAATTTAATTAATTTATTCATTCAATCTGAATCTCACCTCATGCGGCTGGAAAGGAAAGGTCTCATGTCTAAATCTGGCAGACGAACACAATGAAGCGCTCAAACGCCCGTCAAACCGACTCACTGACATTTCGCATCACTGTCATCTGCCAATCACAGCGAGAGGAGGAGGATGAATATTCATGAGGACACGCCCCCGCCGTGGGAGTTTGATTGGTGAATGTGATAAACGGTGCTCTGTTCACCATGACAGCGTGAGTCTGTAGTAACATTAGAATCTGACAGACATTAAGAGATGTGAATGAGCGTGACAGCAGCGTCAGTGAATCTGTATCTTCACAGATATCAGATATCACAGATAGTCCTGTTCAATGAGTGCGTGACTGTGGAAGATGTCGGACTGTGCTCTTCTGCATTCATAGACGTGTATTTATAGTCTCTTGTTGACATTATAATGTAACTAAAAGATATGATACATATACAAGAGTCTGTCAGCCATAACGCCTCGCTCTACAGCTCATTTAAATACCAAGATGACTCAATGCAGACCATATATCTAATTATCCTGAGCATGCAGGGATTCATGGGAAATGTCAAGATTCAGTCCTGAACACGTCCTCCTCAGCGCTTGAGTCACCTTCAGAGCCGCAGTGACGTCGCCTTGAGCAATGTGTGTTACTAGGGTGTTTTCAGTTCTTAGTATGTTGCTATGCTGTCGCTAGGGTGTTTTGGGTGGTTAATATGTTGCTGTGCAGTTTCTAGCTTTTTTTAAATGATCGTTCATTCATTTGTGTTCATTCATTCATTGGATCTTTTCATTCATTCCTTCATTTATTATTCATTCAATGGGTTTTGCTGATATATTTAGTCATTTGTGTATTTATTCATTCATTCATTCATTTGATCATTGGTTTGTTTTTTCATTCATAAGTCATTCCTTCATTCGTTCATGTGTTTGTTCATTCATTCATTCATTATTCATTTGTTTGATTGTTCAGTTATTAGTTCATTCATTCGTTCATTAATGAATTCATTCATATGTTTATTCGTTCGTTCATTTGTTTGTTCTTTCATGTGTTCATTCATTCATGTATTCATTAATTCGTTAATTCATTCATTGATTAATTCAATCATCAATTTAATGGGTTTTGCTGATATATTTAGCCATTTGTGTATTCATTAATTCATTCATTTGATCATTTTTTGTTTGTTCGTTAATTTGTGTTCATTCGTTCATTTATTCATTCGTTTATTTGATCATTTTTTGTGTTCGTTCAATCATTCATTCACTCACTCGTTCATTCATTGATTTTTTTATTTAATACCTTTATTCATTTATTATTCATTCAGTGGGTTTTGCTAGTATATTTAGTCATTTGTGTATTTATTTTTTCATTCATTCATTTGATCATTTGTTTGTTCGTTCATTCATTTGTTTCATTAATTCATGTGTTCATTCATTTATTTGATCATTTGTTTGATTGCTCATTTGTTTGTACATACATTCAATCATGTGTACATTCATTCATTCATTCATTCATTCATGTAGAAGCAGATTGTCTAAATAAGCATAAACTCTGAAAGCATCATGTGACTCCGAGTCGCTTGAGCAGATTGAATCTAATCCTGCAGATGAACGAACACACACATCTGTCATCATTTACTCGCTCGTGTCGTTCAGACCTGTATGAAGATATATTTTGAGAAATGTCTCAGGGTTTTTTGAAGCTTCAGTGGTGTTTGGTTCCCAGCGGTCTATAGAACATCTGCTTCAGTTTTCCGCTGAAGAAAGAGAGTCATCATGAAGACGAGTAAATGATGACAGAACGATCAGTTTTGAGTGAACGATTCCTTCAGGACTCATTTGAGTTTAGAGCTGCTGTTGATCATCATGCGTTGAGATAGTGATTGTCAACAGTGGGATTGTTGTGAATGTGGCATCTGTGATTCTCCTGACTCACGATCTGATGTCGTTTTATGTCCGTGTGTCAGACACATTCCTGGCGTGTGGCGGCGTTAATGACGACGTGTCCAGCGTTCCCGTATCCTGACTCACAGATGGTGTCAGACGTTTCCTCAGGAATCTCAGCTGACGCGAGTCTCATTTATAGCTGATGTGAGTCACCAACTCACCTTCTTTCACATCTCATGTGACCATCGTTTGAGTTCCTCCTCACGCGCTGACGGTTTAGTTTTCTAAACGCATTGCAGGGAAATATCACCTCATCTAGTGCTCTTTTTGTTTTTATAAAGTACCCAATGAGAAACCACTACAAAACGATTCAGAGTGAGTCAACTGTCTGAATGAATCGTACTCAATCGTGAATCATTTCAGAACCTCGTGGAAACTCGATCAGATCAATAGTGAATCTGTTGCAGATCTGGCATCGCTGGTTCTGATTCCAAACAGCTGATGGAAAACACACACAGCATGATTGCTGGAATATTTTCAGAGGAAATGATTCTCAGATCAGCGCATGAGTCATTCTTCAATTATAACGAGAGGCAGAGGTTGTAGAAATAAAGAATAAAATGCATTGCTATTCCTAAAAGAAGTCAAATAGAAACTTGAGGATATTTTGATGTTTAATTGAGTGAAATACTGACAGTAACATCAGAGACAAATAAAAACACATCCAGGCTGCCATCATGAGAGGCTAAATTTACATAGACTAATTTTATAAAAAATTAACATTAAAATGCATCAAATTATCAGCATAACACCGCAGATTTTAATCAAGTGAGACACATGAAATATTCAGAAATTTGGCAACAAAAAAAAAGAAAATTAAAAGAGAAAGAATGAAGGTGGGAGACACCACCTAAAATATACAAATATTTAACAATTTAGCTTTATTGAATAATTTTTAATTCTGTAAACTAATTAGTTAAGTTGTTTCATTAACATTTATTTAAATAAAGCTCTTATTTAAATAAAATTCTATAATCACAATATAACAAATTCATTTGTGTTAAAATGTTACATTGTTGCAGTTAAATCTCAGGGTGACTCTTTGATGTGTGGCAGCAATGTGTAGATTTTATTATACACAAACTCATTTTAAATCATAAATGCAACCGCACAAATTTTCACTGTATGTAATGCAAGTAAGCAAACATTTTACCATTTTTAAAAAATGTATAAAGTTTGTGTTTCAAAGTAGAAGGAAACCACTTTCCATCGCAAATGAAGAATGACTCCGTCGCCGTCGTCAGACAAGGAATGATCAGTCATCAAGATTCTGTGAACATGAAGCTCAGATAATGTCTGAATACTGTAATTAACACAGAGACATCATCTCACAACACTGGATCAACTCAGACGATCTGATGCACACTGAACATCCAGGAAGAAGGCTCTGAATGAATGAGATCAGACCAGCTCAGAAAGGCTTTTTTTTGTGTGTGTATATTTTTAAATCTCAGGGTGACTCTTTGATGTGTGGCAGCAATGTGTAGATTTTATTATACACAAACTCATTTTAAATCATAAATGCAACCGCACAAATTTTCACTGTATGTAATGCAAGTAAGCAAACATTTTACCATTTTTAAAAAATGTATAAAGTTTGTGTTTCAAAGTAGAAGGAAACCACTTTCCATCGCAAATGAAGAATGACTCCGTCGCCGTCGTCAGACAAGGAATGATCAGTCATCAAGATTCTGTGAACATGAAGCTCAGATAATGTCTGAATACTGTAATTAACACAGAGACATCATCTCACAACACTGGATCAACTCAGACGATCTGATGCACGCTAAACATCCAGGAAGAAGGCTCTGAATGAATGAGATCAGACCAGCTCAGAACGGCTTTTTTTTGTGTGTGTATATTTTCTGTTTTCATTTTCATTTTTGTTTGTTTTTGTCATTTTTATTAGTTTTTTTTATTATTATTATGTTTTTTTTGTGTGTGTCTATATAGTTTTTATCAAGCAAGTGTCTGAATGTGTTTTCTAATATCAGTTTGACTCTTTTAAACTCAAGTGATTCATGATGTGAATCTGTTTTCACACTGATTCATTGATTTGATCTGATTTTAGTCCATAAAGATCCAAATAAACAGAAATACTCCAGTGCGGTGAAGCAGCTTTGGTTTGCTCTGGGTTTCAGGCATTGCCACTGAAGTATTTCATTTCTTCAGCGTTTTTCCTTTTCTAGCAGAAAACCCTCTAATGTGAAATATATTCCTGCTGTGATAGAAAGTGATTCATCCGGTGCTGCTGTGAGATTTGTGTGTTTGTGTCTCAAGTCTTTTGTGATTCGTGTGATTATCTGCTGCTTTTGCACTCGTGGGTCAGTAATTGTCATAATTGGAAATCTGCATCCAGTCAATTTCTCTCTCTGTCTTCCTCTCTGCTGGTGTTTTGTTTCCTGTTTGTTTCAACAGGAAGTGATGTCGCTCGTCATGAGTCAGATTAGAATATATTTTATCGATTGTCAGTGAATTCATCAAGGTCTTATTAGACAGCCTGTGTTCCGGTTCAGCTCTGGGTTTAATGATGTTATTAACATCATGTTTAAATCAATCTGACCTACTGTACAGTGGACACTTGTGACTTCACTCACACTTATAAATGTCATACAGAACTATCAATATGATTCACTAACATTCGACAATCAGAAAGTGTCAAATGTTAGCTATATATATAATTAGATTTTTGTTTGAAGAAATTAATACTTTCATTCCTCAAAGCTGCATTAAACTGATCAAAAGTGACAGTAAAGACATTTAGAACGTTACAAAAGATTTCTATTTCAAATAAATGCTGTTCTTTTGAACGTTCTATTCATCTGTGAATCCTGAAATGTATCAGTTTCCACAAAAACATTGTGCAGCACAACTGTTTTCAACATTGATAATAATCTGAAATGTTTCTTGAGCAGCAGATCAGCATATTAGAATGATTTCTGAAGATCATGTGACACTGAAGACTGGAGTAATGATGCTGAAAATACAGCTGCGCATCACAGAAATAAATTACATTTTAACAGATATTCACATAGAAAAGAGTTATTTTGAATTGTAATATTAAGTATTTTTGATCTATTAAATGCAGTCTTGGTGAGACTTCCTTCAAACACTTTAATTAAGAAATCTTACTGACCCCAATCTTTTTGTTTCATGTTTTGGTGTTGTGAAATGTTTTGGTTGAACGGTGAGCTTGTGCCGTATTTCTTTAAATCAGGAGCTGATGGTGTAGAGTGCAGTAATACAGTGACTGATGGCTGAGTCTGTCTGAGCTCTGCTGCTTCATATAATGAATGGTAAATCCGCGGGTCATTGTGTAATTCAGTCTCCGGTCGTCTCTTGAATGCAGGGTCACTGCGGGTCGCGCCGGAGGACGCTGTGTTTCCGGTTGGCCGTGTGTGTGTAATGAGCTCTTTAGCATTCAGTGAGCGCAGACACACACAGAGAGTCAAAGAAGATGAGCACAGCTGACCTCTGACCTCCGACCCTCAGTGCTGCATCGCTGTCATTAACGCTCAGAGCTGCTGATAAGGTGAGCTGTGCTGTCAGACAGGAAGGAGCACCCTAGCAACCACATAGCAACACACTAAACACTCAGTATATATGCCTCCCCTGAGCCCATTGACTGTTAACAGAGACCCCACAGTGTGCCGTGACTTTACTGGGGGGTAATTGAGAATGAATGGGGTAAAGTCACGTGAGAGGAGGCAATGCCTCCATTAGCAATCCATATAAATCAGCGTATAAAACGGTGATATTAAAAGATCAAATTCAGCACACACCTTACTGATGATGCGTGCTTTATGCAGGCAAGCAAATGAGCTCGGAATATGAACGCAATGCACTAAAGGGTTAAGTGTTTTCTTTATAATGGTTTAAGTTTACAAATAAAATATATTGTTTAAATTATACTGCTGTGAGTTATTATTTTAATAAATGTAAAATGCTTAAAAACACTAACTTGATGAGATTAATACATGGCTTTAATAAATAGAATATTGATTGCATTGTTGTTAATGTAAAAATATAAAATAGATTTTTTAATTTTTTTTGATAGTGTAAGGAATGTTTGTTTAACCTAAAAAATGTGACTGGGACATGAATTTACATTTGATTAAAAAAAAAATTTCAGACAGATGCAGTGGTAAACTTAACATTTTATTTGTAGATTTAATATTTGTAGATGGTCTAAAGCAAAAAAAGAAAAAATCTTCTAGAGCTCCTTGTATTTTACTTTTCATAAAATATTACACATTAATGATTAAATCTGTGTATATATAAAATTAATTTTTACTCAATTACTGCTTTATTTAATCAGAAACACGCATATCTTAAAGGGATAGTATACCCAAAAATGAAAATTAGCCTGTGTTTTACTCACCCTCAAGACATCCTAGGCGTGTCTGACATTCCTCTTTCAGACGAACACATTCGGAGTTATATTCCACATTGTCCTGTCTGTTCCAATCTGTATAATTGCAGTGAATGGTGCCCCTGTTTCTGAATCCGAAAAAAGTGTATCCATCCATCATAAAACTACTCCACACGGCTCTGGGGTGTTATTAAAGGCCTTCTGAAGCGAAACGATGCGTTAGTTTAAGAAAAATTATGATTCTTAAAACTTTATAAACTATTATGTCCAGCTTCCCGTCGCTCAAGCAGGCGCGTTCACGACAAGGCGGTCGAGCATAACGTAAGATCCGGGGAGAGAGGGATGAACGCGGATGCACAGAGGAGAAAGCACCAGGAAACAAAACACCTGTCACAAACTTATTTAAACATCCCGGGTATTGACACGAACGCACCATTTTAATCAAAACGGATACAATTTACTTGTTCACATGGTTTCCCTGTGCTGTACACAAAACTTGGTTCTCGCGAGACTACAGTCTTCTCCCCGGATCTTACGTTGCGCGTTTCGTTACGACTACATCATACGCTAGACCGCCTTGTCGTGAACGCGCCTGCTGGTGCAGTTTCTGTGTTTTTCTAGTTCATGAATCACTCTCGTGACCTTTGACCTTTCACTCTGTCCTTGATTTTCTCTCTCATGATGTTGAGCGGTGATAGATGCATAAAACATTCCTGTGGAGCGACCGGCAGCGAGCCGCACTGCAGTATAATCACCGCTGAGTGTGTGTGAGTGAGTGAGTGTGTGTGAGAGTGGGTGAGTGAGTGTGTGTGTGTGTGCGTGTGTGTGAGT
>NW_015554109.1:94865-96321 GCF_001515605.1 Sinocyclocheilus anshuiensis | reverse complement strand
AGGGAGGGGGGGGGTGTGTGTGTGTGTGTGTGTGTGTGTGTGTGTGTGTGTGTGATTGGTATGGAGGTGAGCTTCTCTTTGCACGTAAGTGATGACGTCAGCGAGTGTTCACTTGCGTATCCTGACAGATTATCCTAATCCAAGAGTTCTGCTTTACAGAGTTTCGCTCGCCGTCTGTTTTTGATCATTTCACTGATGAATCATCTTTATTTCTCTAGAAATGTTTCTCTGCTGCACACTTTATTATTTCTAATGAGTGTGTGTGATTGATGAATGTTCCCGTGACGAATGTGCAGTAAGAATATCCTGCTGTTTCATTCGCTGGAACGCAGGAACAGTCACTGGAGCACTGCAGAACAGAAGCGTGTGACTCACTGTCTCCACCCTTAGCATGCAGTCTGAATCCACATGAGTTCATTATAGGGCTGCAACTAACCGTTATTTCGATAATCGACTAATTGATTGATTTATCATTAGCATTTAATGAACCACAGGGCTCGATTAACTCTCGTCTGGGACAAGAAGATTTTTTAAAGGGGCAAGTGAGAGAGAATTTTACTTGCCTGACCGGACTAGAAGCCTGATTAAAAAATAACTAATTGTTTTCTAAAACCTTCTCTGAAAAGTATTTTGTACAATTTTGGCAAATGTATTTTATTTTGTGGATTTACAGTTTGCATTTACAGTCTGTATCTCATATTTTCCCAGCGTCTTACACTGTTAACGACAGTAGTATCACACGGACGGGAATATGCATATGGAAATGATATGCAGATTAGGTCATGCATAGTAAAACTATGTTAATATGATATTTTAGGGTGGAGATGCATACACGCATGACTAGGATTTCTGAAGGGAGTTTTGTGCAGATTCTGCTGTAAGAAAAGTTTCATAAATCTGGAAACTCTCTTTTGTGCATATAAACAACTAGGATGAAGTTATGCAAAGTTTTAAACATGAAACCCCAGATCTGCGCATTTCCTGTCTGTCTGTGTCTGCCTGTCTCTCTGTCTGTGTCTGCCTGTCTGCCTGTCTGTCTGTCTGGGAATATGCATATGGAAATGATATGCAGATTAGGTCATGCATAGTAAAACTATGTTAATATGATATTTTAGGGTGGAGATGCATACACGCATGACTAGGATTTCTGAAGGGAGTTTTGTGCAGATTCTGCTGTAAGAAAAGTTTCATAAATCTGGAAACTCTCTTTTGTGCATATAAACAACTAGGATGAAGTTATGCAAAGTTTTAAACATGAAACCCCAGATCTAAGCATTTCCTGTCTGTCTGTCTGTCTGTCTGTCTCTCTGTCTGTCTCTGTCTGTGTCTGCGTCTGCCTGTCTGCCTGTCTGTCTGTCTGTCTGTCTGTCTGTCTGTCTGTCTATTTGTCTGCCTGCCTGTCTGTCTGTCTGTCTGTCTATCTATCTATCTGCCTGTCTGTCTGTCTATCTATCCA
>NW_015554109.1:92686-94548 GCF_001515605.1 Sinocyclocheilus anshuiensis | reverse complement strand
GTCTGTCGGTCTGTCTGTCTGTGTGTCTGTCTGTCTGTCTGTCTGTCTGTCTGTGTCTGTGTCTGCGTCTGCGTCTGCGTCTGCGTGTCTGTCTGTCTGTCTGTCTGCAGTGGCTTTACTGACGAGATGCGCATGAAAATCGCATTCGATTTTCTGTCTCTCTGTCTGTTTTTCTCTTGTTTACTGCTGGTGTTTATTGATCGATTAGGTCGCTATACATCTGCACCGTGTGCTTTCAGCCGGGAAACTCATTACAAACACACATACACTACACGCGTGTGTTTGAGTATGTGTGTGTGTGTGTGTGTGTGTGTGTGTGTGTGTGTGTGTGTGTGTGTGTGTGTGTGCTGTTGATCTTCTGCTCTGTGTCTCAGACTCAGCTGCTGAAGAACATCTGAATCATGTTGTATGTGTTGTTCCTTCAGAGAGATCAGAGCTGATCAGACTGTTAGATGAGAGTGAATCAACACCGCTGACACAACACATGAGATGATGATGATGATGATGATGGCACACCTGTGCTGATCACACTGAGCAACATATCACTGATCCAGTCAAACACATTCCGTCTCCTGTTGTCTCTCACATCAGAATCCAGCCACATATTTGATTAGAGCTGTTTTGGCTTGTAAACGGTGCTTGAACTGTGCAGATTTCTCTCCTGATTTCTCCCACATTTTCAGCACATTTTCATTTTTAGCTGAACTATTTCTTGAAAAAGCCCCTGAAAAGTTTATAGTCGTACCTTAAGGGTACATATCACTACTCTAAGATACTAATATGAACTTTTGAGGGGTAAATAAGGAACAAAGTTGACCTCTTTAAGGCTACTACCCCTGCTGCTCCTCCAAAAGAAAAATTTTCTGACAGCATCATCTAAATATATAGAAATATATATTTAATGTTGATGGAAAGTATAAGAAAGCATGCATGTCAAAAGCATGTGAAATTTACTTTCGGAGGAGCCAAAGAATAAATATTAATTTAATAGATCTATGAGGATGTTAAATATTAGTTAAATAATATTATTTTATGTACTAATAAAATGAGTAATAATATATATTTTTAAATATTGAAATATGTAAAATACAAAATAATACAATCTCCTGAGGTAAATTATGGTCGCACACACACACACTCTCTCACTCACACACACACACACACACACACACACACAGGCTAATGAGTGTCAGTGAGGCTGTTGTTGCCTGTGGGTACAAACGTTATAGAATAGCTGGACAGGTGCGCTGTACCGCGGGACGCTCGACTGCTTCAAGAAAACACTGGCGAAAGAGGTACGAGGACTCTCTGCTGTCGCTGCTGACCGCAGACGGCTGGACTGACCTGTGTGTGTGTGTGTGTGTGTGTGTCAGGTATTGACGTCAAACAGTCCCTCCACTGAAACACACACACTCACTCAGTTTGATTGTGTTTGTTTCTGATGATTTCTGCTTTCATTCATGTGCTCTAGACCCTGTAACCCCCTCTCTCATTCCTTCACAGAGTCTCTCTCTCTCTGACGTCTGTTCACTCACACAGATGCTCTTCAGTAGCTGCAGTCAAGTGTGTGTGTGTGTGTGTGTGTGTGTGTGTGTGTGTGTGTGTTATAAAGATGCGTGTGGTAAAACGAGAGTAAATGAGCTCTTACAACATCAATTAAATTCTCACAGTGCTCAAGGTGAAACTCACACACACTCACTCCTTTATTCTCCTTTCATCCACTCTTTTCATCTCCTCTCACTTTAAGCAGGCTTCCGGAAGTGAGCGCTCGCTGACCATATTTGGACATCCTGCTGAGAGCGAGAGACATGCACTCAAGTCTCTCTCTCTCTCTCTGTGTCTCTGTCTCTCTCTCTCTCTCT
>NW_015554109.1:87518-92578 GCF_001515605.1 Sinocyclocheilus anshuiensis | reverse complement strand
TCTCTCTCTCTCTCTCTCTCTCTCTCTCTCTCTCTCTCTCTCTCTCTCTCAAGGCGTTCATCATTCCTGAAGCTTTATTGAATGTTCTGTGAGTTTGTTCAGATCTCAGACTCTGAGCGTCACACACTGATGAATACTGACTATCGTACAGTTACCTTACTAGTCAAGTCACCTTTATTTGTATAGCACTTTTACTACTGTAAAAGCATAGTAAGCAGTCACGTGATGTGCTTTTAAAGGCCAAGGAATCTTCATAGCCTTTTTTTAAATGCCAGAAACTGCAGTTTTACTGTATTATGAGCAGTTACTGTAGTAAATCACAGCATGTAGAGGAACACTTGACATGATTGTGAAGCACCAGAGATGATGATGACAGACAGACAGTTCTCAGTTCTCCTGCAGAGGGCGCTGCAGATCTGTTCATTCTGTGTGTGTGTGTGTGTGTGTGTGTGTGTGTGTGTGTGTGTGTGTGTGTGTGTAACCCAGAAACACTGTCATCATCTGAAAGTTTACAGCTAATTCTAGGGGAAAATTGTTATATGACAAGATTCAAAATCATTCTGTGATTTGGCCTGTTTGTTGACTGATGTCGTCTAGTTCAGTTTATCTGTGTTTAGAGGTTCATGCTGAGATGAGTGTGAGAGAAGGTGTGTGTGTGTGTGTGTGTGTGTGAGTGAGAGAGAGAAAGTGTTTTAGGCCCAACCTCTTATCACAGCTTTTAAGCAAAGCTTTCATATTCAGACACGTTTGATTCATTCAAATGCTGCATTAGACTGAAGTAGATCAGAGAGAATATACTATAAACACACTCACTCACTCACTCACACACACACACACACACACACACACACACACACACACACACTCACTTATTCTCACACACACACACACACTCACTTATTCACTCACACACACACACTCACTCACACACACACACTCTCAACTCACTCTCTCTCTCTCTCACACACACACACACACACACACACACACACACACTCATTCACTCACTCACATACACTCACTCACTCACACACACTCACAATCACACTCACTGTTTTATTTCTTGTCGATCATCAGGTCAGTGACATGAACACATGTCTGCACACAATAAAGTTTCATTTTCAAGAGTTATTTCATGTATTATGTATATTCGTGTGTAATTGTGTCTGTCATTGTTTAGGTGAACAGATAGTCCCGTTCTAAACTCACAAGATTGCTTAAGTGAGTTTGACATGTGAAGCTGTGATTCTGAATCAGTGAATCACACACAGTTGTTCATAAAGTGAAGAGTCACCGGAGAGTGGCTGATGTTTTGTGTGTGTGCTGAGTTTCAGCAGGTATGTGTGTATGAATATTCATCTCTCACACTCAGCTGAATCCAGATCAGAGGCGGCGGCAGACGGAGGAGGACGAGGCTTTGATGTGATTGTGTGACACTGCAGAAGCTCTTCAGATATCAGCCCAACAGTGCTGTCTGTTTATTTGCTTTTACTGATTTATTTGACTATATAGAATAATATTGCTGCTTTAGAAGTGCACTACCGCTTGGGGTCAATAATATGTTTCAGAAAGAGTCTCTTCTGCTCACACAGGCTGCATTTATTTGAGTAAAAACAGTGAAGTTAATGAAGGCAAATGTCACTGAACGAGTGTGAAGCACTCAGCACTTTTTTTTAGGATGCCACGTTTCAGTGTCAGTTCTTCTGATTGTGTGTCTTCATTCGTGTCTGAAATTCATCCTGAACCTGTGAATATTGTGTAACTGTAGTCCTGTTGAGTTTACATTCATGCATTTGGCAGATGCTTTTATCTAAAGTGACTTTTACTGCATTGAGCTGCACATCCGATGAGTTCATGCATTGCCTGGGAATCGAACCCACAACATTGGTGTTGCAAACCTCATGATCTTCTGATTGAGCTGCAGTGATGATCTGTGGGCTCATCCACGTGTGATTGAGTTTTAAGAGGAAGATATGCAGTGAATCATGAATTCCTCATATAAAGCGTCATGTGACTTCAGAAGATCTGAATATAGAGTCATCTGATGAAGTGCTGTTATGATGCTTTGAAAGTGAGTAAATTATTTAAATTATGCATTTAAACTATTCTATTTTCCAAATGCATGTTACTGAACTTATTGTGAACAATTCAATTCAGTTTTATGAGAATGTCATGACTGGATCTTCCCTCTGCTCACTTACTGCATGCTGGATCATTGAGATGCTATTATCATTTTTATTAATATTTTGAATTCGATTTAATTTGTATATTTCCTGTTTTTATTTTAATTTTAGGTAAGGTTTTAGTAATTTTGTTGTGTGGTTTTGCCATTTTTATTTATTTATTGTTAATATGTAGGTTTTATTAATTTGTATTTCATTTATCATTATTTTAGTACACCAAGTTAAACTAAATGAAAATGAGAAATGTTGACTTGGCATCTAGCTGAAATAAAAATAAGCTTAATTTCACATACGTGCGTGTGTGTGTGTGTGTTTTCATTTATTAATTTTATTTCAAGTAGCAAAACTGTTTTTTAATGTTTGTTTTAAAGAGCCCTCTACTTCCGCTGAACACAACTGTAAGATCTGCAAAGTCAAAGACAAATGAATCAGATAAATGAGCTCAATAGTAAATAATGATTTGAGAGCCTCATTAAGACTCTTCACTTTACAGAAGCTCTGTGAGGGAAATAATATCAAATCATCATCAGACATCATCCCACCATTGTGTTAGTGTGTACTGTAATGCTCTCGTGTACTAGTCATCAGTGTGTGGGTGTGTTTTGTTTAGTGTGTGTGTGTGTGTGTGTGTGTGTGTGTGTGTGTGTGTGTGCCGCGGGCACTTGTGTTTGTCTGTTTGTTTGTGTCGCTGACGTGGATCCAGAGGTCAGGTGACAGTGGTGGGCGTTAACAGCGCTTTACCTTGCAGCACATCTGATCATGACGCACAGGCTTTCCCTGACAACCCTCATGAATATTCATCAGCTCATCTGCATGCACATAAACACTGGGCCCGGCAATTAAACAGACCTTCGTTACAGAAGCTTTTATCTAAAGTGACTTACAAATGAGAGAAACACAAGCCATTCGTCCTACAGAGAAAGGAGATAAATGTATTTCCTGAAGCTGCATGTATTCTGCATATATTTGAAATACATTTTCTCTAGAAGAATGTTTTTGCAGTCTGTCGAGCTCTGCAGTGATGGTGGATTTTTGTTGTTCAACTGGATGTTACCATCACCCTCATTCCCTCGATAAACACTCAAAAGGTTGTTTTTTTTTTCATTGGCTTCTGGATTATTGCAGAAAATAAGCTCTGCGACCAACGAAAGATCATGATTCTTACATGTTTTGTGCATCATGATGATCTTCACAAATGAACACAACTTTTGAAGCCTACATGCAGAAGTCAAAAGCTAAACAATGTAGGCTACACACAAACTTGCATGATTTAAACATCACTACAATTAAGCTGTTATTTTTAAGTTTTAACACAATTTTTGTTTCCCTTGACAAAACAAAAAAAAAATATGATTTTTTTTGCATTGGTATTTGTTTATTATAAAATATGTTCTGTGGCCAACAAAAGTTTAACATACTGATTGCTGGTTATGCGTTTAATTCAGTATTGCCGTCCAATTGACTTTAAAATAAAACCATTATTTTGCATTTTTAATGAAATTTCTGTTCCCTCGACAAAACACTTGACAAACAGGATTTTTCCATTGGCTTTTGGATTGAACATCGGGGATTTAAGGCAAGTTGGAGGTTATCCTAAATTTATGAAGAATTCACTTTCTTTTCAGGAATCCAGTATTTTTTCATAAGTCTTGTCTTTAGAACAATCTTAAGAAAAAGGTCATTTTCTTTTTCGTAAGAATGTTCTTAAGAAAGAATATTTATAAGAAATACCATCTTTCAAATAAAACCATTATTTGGCATTATTAACACAATTTTGGTTCTCTTGACAAAACCCCAAATGGATTTTTCCACTTGAATTATTGGATTATTGCAGAAAATAAGCTCTTTGACTCTTTAAAGGTGACTAAACCCTTACATCATTCTACAAATGTTATTTTTACCTAAAATATGTTGTTTGAATGTCTACGAGACGTTAAGAGAACGTTCATCAGGTACAAACATCATGATGACTTTCCGAGAATGATCTCAGAATGTTTTCGCTCATCGTTATGAGAGCGATTGGTAGAGTTGTAAACTGTATTTGCATGAATCTGTATTTGTATTATGGTTGAGCACTGACTTTGAGAGCGACTCGGATCTCTGCCGTTCTCTTTAAAGCTCATCTGATAGTTGCAGTGACACATAATTCCCAGAATCCCTCAGGTCTCTGTTCATGTATTTAGTCTGTTCTCAGAGGACATCACGGTCATGGGAAGATCAGTGACGTCTTCTGAGATTAACAGGACGCTCATGTGCTCAATGTTCCATCACATATTTATATCCAATATCAGTTCACACAAGTTCATATCACTTATGTGTTTGAATGGATCCGGTTGGAACATCACAGACAGGAAGGTTACACAACGGAAACATTCACTGTCTCTGTCTGTGAATGTGCATGAATTCCTGTAGATCACGGCACTCGCAACCCAAGGTCATGGGTTCAATTCCCAGTCAACACATGAACTGAATGGGCTTTTCACACTTGAACTAGTTAACCCTGCACGCTCAGAAAACAGTGTGCGAAACTTTCACTGCTGTACCTTACTGAAATATCTACTTTTAAAGTAGGAATGTGTAGCTTTAAGCTAGTAATATAAGGTCAGTTAATTATTGCAGAAATGCATCATTAAAGTCTGTGGAACGAGTCAGTCGAGCAGTGGCTTAATAAAGAGAACTATGAATGAACATAAATACTAAATGAAAATAAAAAATGTATAAACATGACTTAAAAAAGATAAATAATATGAATAAACAAAGACTAAATAAAGATGAATGAAATCAGTGTGTAGAATTGTTGTGTGAGAGTTTAGAGAACAGAAAACTTCACCAGCTCAGTATAAAACAATGTTGAGCCATGATAGGTGTGTGTGTGTG
>NW_015554109.1:87208-87424 GCF_001515605.1 Sinocyclocheilus anshuiensis | reverse complement strand
TGTGTGTGTGTGTGTGAGTGAGTGAGTGAGTGTGTGTGTGTGTTTCGCAGCTTCAGTTGGTCATGATGCTGCTATTGTGTTTAAATGAAGACAGTAGCTAGCTGTAAATAACTCGCTGTGATTCACACACACACACACAGTGACGACACACACGTGTGCTGACGGTGGCTCGGGCCTCCGGTGGGCGACGCCACGGGACTCTCGCAGATTTATGAA
>NW_015554109.1:78008-85508 GCF_001515605.1 Sinocyclocheilus anshuiensis | reverse complement strand
ATTTCTCTTTTATGCCAAAAATCATTAGGATATTAAGTAAAGATCATGTTCCATGAAGATATTTTGTAAATTTCCTACCATAAACTTAATTTTTGATTAGTAATATGCATTGCTAAGAACTTCATTTGAACAACTTTAAAGATGATTTTCTCAATATTTAGATTTTTTTGCTCCCTCAGATTCCAGATTTTCAAATAGTTGTATCTCAGCCAAATATTGTCCTATCCTAACAAACCATACATCAATGGAAATATTATTTATGTAAATGTATAAATCTCAATTTTGAAAAATTGACACTTAAGACTGGTTTTGTGCTCCAGGGTCACATTTCTGGGTGACGAGAGCCCCGGAGCGGTCGTGCTTCACGCGGGGGTTAACGACACCAAGCTGCGGCAGACGGAGACACTGAAGAGGGACTTCAGGAGCCTGATCGAGACGGTGCGCCGCACATCGCCTGCGACGACGATCATCGTGTCAGGACCGCTTCCCACGTATCGACGAGGACATGAAAGGTTCAGTAGGCTTTTTGCTTTAAATGAATGGTTATTGTCATGGTGTAAAGAACAGAAACTGCTCTTTGTTAATAACTGGAATCTTTTCTGGGAGCGTCCTAGGCTTTTTCGCGCTGCGATGGAGTTTTGGTTCCTTGCCGCTGTCGCCTCTGGCTTGCTTAGTTGGGGACACTTCATTTCCAGCGATACCGTTGACTTGATTGCAAAGATACTATTTAAACTGAGCTGAGCTGGATGATGACATCACTGAATTCAATGATGAACTGCCTTTAACTGAAAAATGAGTGTTTACTATTGTCATTTTGCATTATTGACACACTATTTTCCTAATTAATGCTGTTCAGTTGCTTTGACACAATCTGTATTGTTAAAAGCGCTATATAAATAAAGGTGACTTGACTTGACTTGACTGCGGTATTTTTCCATTTGCTCTGGGTTCGTCTAGATTTATTAATTGTGGCTCTCTTAAAAGCCAACACCATCAGGCTGCTCAAAACAGTAATGATGTTTGAAAGCACTTGTTCTTTCCATATCACACACATGATGTACTGTACAGTGAGTCGTAATGCGATGATGCATCTCCCTGCTAACTGTGTTTGATTCTCATATTTATTTGTTTCTCATGTTTCCTGGAATAATCTTGTTTTCTCTTTGAATTAAGCTTTACTCACACCATTGGCAGATATTTTCTCTTGTTTTAAGCAAAAACTCTCTTAATTTTGATACATATTTTAGAAAGCAAGACTTAATATCTTAAATCATTTTGCTTTTCTAGTAAGTGCATCTTGATTTAAGATTGTTTAGATATTTGAACTGGAAAACCAGACACAAATTCTGAGGAAGAACATCATGTTTGCAGTCTGAAAGCATCTATGTGCAACTCATGAATCCTGTCAAAAACACTGCTGGTCATATTTCCCTCCATAATCAACAAAAAGATGTAAGAGTTTATATTTTGAGTATAGAAATTAAAGCTTGTTGTATTTTGTTACTAAAAATAAATCAGCAAGCCCAGCTCAGGTGACAATAACGCAAAAGTATCATAATGCATCACTTTCCATAAAAAGTAACTAAGTTACGCAATTCGTTCCTTTTTTCATGGAGTAACGCAATATTGTAATGCAATACTTCTACAAGTAACTTTCCCCAACACTGTATTACTGTTATGCAACTGTTCAATAAAAACATTCAAAAATTCGAATGAGAATCATCATTGAGAAGAAGTAAAACATTCCGGTGCATTACTGTCACAAGAATTATTTTGCACATTAATACATTGACATGTGACTAAAAATAGAATTATTTTTCTGTATGCTATATATTTTATTCTTTTGTTAAATTTATTTAAAATATTTCTATCTTTGTAGTTGTTATTTGAATGTAGATAATGTATATATAATTGTAATTTCAAATGTATTTAACAGTAATAACCCAGAATCAGACAGAAGTAATCAGTAATGTTTCAGTATTCATAGGTCTGGTCTGATCTGATCTGATGAGGGTGTTTGATTGTCTTTCACGCATGCGCGTGTGTGTGGAGGAGCAGCTTTGATCTGCTGGAGCTCTGAACATCCACTCCAGCGCTGACGCATACAGCCGATACTGCTGTTGTTTAAGGTGTGTTAAAGCACACTTCAGCTCATTTCAATGATGCTTTGGACCCATTCTTGCCCAACACAATCCTTTGTTTCTCTCAAAGTTATGATTATATTGGTATTGCAAACCAGTATTTTACATACTGTACATTTTGCACATTCTTGTCTCTTAGATTTAAATCAGATGTCCAAATGTAATTATCAAAATCGCTTCAAAGGTTCCACTTTTAGGGTCAGTTTATTTTGGGAAGGGTTAAAGTTTCAGTCCTAAATCTTTTTTAGGGAGTACCTAGTTAAGTATAGAGCGCAAACAGAACATTTCAGCTGTGGGACTAATCTACATTATTTTTTATGGGGGCGAGAATTTGGGAGAGAGTGCCATTTTTTCAAACATTTCCTTGACTTTCAGGTTGATTATCTCTGGAGCGGGAGCAGATTGGAAGCTGAAATTCTCACAGATTTAAGTCCTCTATAGCAGCATTGAACTGTACAAATATTGAGTTTGAGATTCCACTGGTTACAGAACTAGAGCTAGTAGAAATCTGGTGAAAAGCCTACTTTTTATGTTCTTTGGCAAATGAGCAAATGTACCAGAAGCATTACAAATGATCAAAAGGAACAGTATTTTACAGCAGCTATGTTTATGATTGACACACAATAGCTGAGGATCACTGAAGAGCACTTCACCAAATGGTCAGTCAAACTCCATTGCACCATTGACCTACTAGTGTTGACTGACTTATCAAGATGAATCATAATTAAAGAGGACGTTCTGAGGGGTCGTGGGGGATTGTGGGTAAGCGTGCAGATGTTGTGTGGGTTCTCAGAGATCAACAGATGCTCAAACATCTGCCGTCAGTCATTCATGCAGTCAGATGTCAGCTGGAGGCGTCGTATCAGAATGACAGACAGCAGTAAAGGCCGCAGATGTGTGACGCGCTGTCGGTCTTTGTGAGCGACTCCAGCTCATTGTTCGCAGTGATGAAGTTGTGCTTTCACGCCGCCGCCCCTGGCCTTTTCATGTGCGATGCTGCATGTGTCATGTATGTGCACAGGAGTCATGTGACATTCACACATCTCAAACACTCTAATGGAAACCACCTCCACCCTCTTCTTCAGCCATCTGCTGGCATGAGGGGGATTCTCTGGACGTCTTATTCTCAACCGCTCTGAAAGTCAGATGTTATTTATTACCTCTGATGTTCCTCGGGGGACTGTAGATTAGTTCAGCTAGAACTGACCCGTTTCATTCATAAAAAACAACGTAGTCGATATGAAGATAATCACTGCATAAAGTGGTCCTTCCTCGGTATTTCTGCCTTGTTTTCCAGTGCAAATATCTGAAGATTTTTAAATCAAGATACATTTGCTTGAGATGCACAATGATATAAGATATTAAGTCTTGTTTTCGGAGAAGTTTGTGCTTAAAACGAGACCAAGTATCTGCAAACGGGGTCAGAAAAACAAACTTGTTTTCCATTTGAATTAAGTTGATTTTTCTGACCCCATTGATATGTTTGATAATAAAAGTTGGATAAACAAGACTTCTTATGTCATTTTGCAGCTCGATTGAAGAATGTTTAGATATTTGCAACACTGTTTTTTGCACTGAACATTTGACTCTCATTTGCATACATATGCATCCATTTAATTCATAATTGCTTCCAGCACGTAAATTAATAATTTTAAGGATTTTTGCTAAGTTTGGTTGCTGTGCACGAACCAGTGATAACAGTATTTGCATATGTTGATCCTTCACATTTTGATTATTAAAAATATAGATGATCTGATCTGTTGTGAAGCTTTTTGTGAATGAATCTGACCCAACTGGAATATGCAGAAGAGTGAATTAAATAATTTTTGCTATAATATTATAGTTTTTGTTAATATTTTGAATTAGATTTTATTTGTATGTTTTGTTTTCACTTTGATTTTAGTAACAAAAATGCTTTTTTATTGTTTTAGTTTTAGTTAACGATAATAACCCTGAGTGGAATATGAATGTTTCTCTCAGTGAGCTGTCTTCTGATTGGTGGGAGGATTGAGCTTCACAAACGTCTTCATAAAACACTTTAAAAGGTCCAATCTGCTGAAACAGATCAAGATCAGTAGAACAAATATATGTCGCAAAGCTACATCGGTATAAACTCGGGAAAAGTAGGTAGCAAGGAACTGACTTTCCCAAAGGAAACACCAGCTCAAATCCGATTAAAATAACGCCATAATATCTGTAATGACATATAATGAGGCCGTTTTTGCATAAATAACACATGCAGCATAATGGGGGAGTGTGAAATAGATTTCACAGAAATTTCAAATTGCAGCCAATTTTCTTGTGTTGTTTTTATATTCTTGTATTTGACTCATCCAACCAAAATAGTGTATTGATCAGAGCCGCTGCAGGAGTCAATTATGAGAGGCTTCGCTTCTGAACGCTCATTTGACACTGAAAACACCCTCCGTCTCGCGCTTTATTCGTCTGCCTCAATTAAGATGATATTTACAGCGTTTCTGCTGTGATGGTCAGTAATTTGAAGTCTTATTTTAGCCGTGTTTTGAGGCTCTGACAGATGCTAGATTTGGTTTTTATTGGTGTTTTTGTGCTCTGATGAGCACTGCTCTTTTGTCAGAGTTTGTTTGTGGCATTAATTTGCACTCTGTGATCTTTCATTATGTTATGTATCGTCCATCTCGACCGGCTCACTCGTATTCTAAAAATACTGTTGACTCGGATAAATGTCCTTTATCAGCCACTGTTTGGACTTTAAATATGTATTTATTAGGAACTAGTTGTGTCTCACTGCATATGAAGCTGCTGCAATGCGATCAAAGACAGAAAAAAACACAGACCGACTTACAACAGACCACTATGTTGTGGTTTAGTTTGATGTAGATTAGTTAAAATTTTGGTTTAGTTCTGATTTAGTTCACTTTAGTGTGGTTTAATTTGGTGTAGTTTTGTGTACTTAGGTTTAGTGTTGTTTAGTTTGGTGTAAGTTAGTTTGGTGTAGTTTATTTTGCTGTAATTTAGTTTAGTTTAGTTTAGTGTGGTGTGGTTTGGTTTGGTTTAGTTTAGCATGGTTTATTTTGTTGTAGTTGAGTGTACTTTTTTTTTGCTGTAAAATACTTTTTTTTAAAGTTTGCTGTAATTTAGTTTAGTTTAGTTTAGTGTTGTTTAGTTTAGAACAGTTTATTTTGCTGTAATTTAGTTTAGTTTAGTGTGGTTTATTCTTTTGTATTGGAGTGTACTTACGTTTAGTGTAGCTTAGTTTGGTGTAATTTAGTTCAGTTTGGTGTAGTTCGGTTTGGTGTAGTTTAATTTAGTGTAGATACGTTTAATTTGGTGTAGGTTAGGTTGGTGTAGTTTAGTTTGATTTGGCATTGTTTAGTTTAGTGTAGTTAAGTTTAGTTTAGTTTGGTTTGGTTTAGTTTAGTTTAGTTTAGTTTAGTTTAGTTTAGTTTAGTTTAGTTTAGTTTAGTTTAGTTTAGTTTAGTTTAGTTTAGTTTAGTTTAGTTTAGTTTAGTTTAGTTTAGTTTAGTTTAGTTTAGTTTAGTTTAGTTTAGTTTAGTTTAGTTTAGTTTAGTTTAGTTTAGTTTAGTTTAGTTTAGTTTAGTTTAGTTTAGTTTAGTTTAGTTTAGTTTAGTTTAGTTTAGTTTAGTTTAGTTTAGTTTAGTTTAGTTTAGTTTAGTTTAGTTTAGTTTAGTTTAGTTTAGTTTAGTTTAGTTTAGTTTAGTTTAGTTTAGTTTAGTTTAGTTTAGTTTAGTTTAGTTTAGTTTAGTTTAGTTTGGTTTGGTTTGGTTTAGATTAGATTAGATTAGATTGGTTTGGTTTGATTTAGATTGGTTTAGTATAGTTTAGTTTAGTTTCATTTAGTTTAGTTTGATTTGGTTTGGTTTGGTTTGGTTTAGTTTAGTTTAGGGCTGCACGATTAATCGCATGCGATATTTAACGTTAATCGTGCAGCCCTAGTTTAGTTTAGTTTGGTTTGGTTTAGTTTGATTTGGCATTGTTTAGTTTAGTGTAGTTAAGTTTAGTTTGGTGTAGTTTAGTGTAGTGTAGTTAATTTTATTTTGGTGTAGGTTAGGTTGGTGTAGTTTAGTTTAGTGTAGTTAAGTTTGGTTTGGTTTGGTTTGGTTTGGTTTGATTTGATTTGATTTTATTTTATTTAGATTGGTTTGGTTTGGTTTGGTTTGGTTTAGTTTAGTTTAGTGTAGTTAATTTTATTTTGGTGTAGGTTAGGTTGGTGTAGTTTAGTTTAGTGTAGTTAATTTTATTTTGGTGTAGGGTAGGTTGGTGTAGTTTGATTTAGTTTAGTTTGATTTGGCATTGTTTAGTTTAGTTTAGTTTAGTTTTTTTTTAGTTTGGTTTGGTTTGGTTTGGTTTAGTTTGATTTGGCATTGTTTAGTTTAGTGTAGTTAAGTTTGGTTTGATTTGATTTGATTTGATTTGATTTGATTTGATTTGATTTAGATTGGTTTGGTTTGGTTTAGTTTAGTTTGGTTTAGTTTGATTTGGCATTGTTTAGTTTAGTGTAGTTAAGTTTAGTTTGGTGTAGTTTAGTTTAGTGTAGTTAATTTTATTTTAGTGTAGTTTAGTGTGGTGTAGTTTAGTGTTGTGTAGTTAATTTTATTTTGGTGTAGGTTAGGTTGGTGTAGTTTAGTTTAGTTTAGTTTGATTTGGCATTGTTTACTTTAGTGTAGTTAAGTTTAGTTTGGTATAGGTTAATTTGGTGTAGTTTAGTTTAATTTTGTGTAGGTTAGTGTGGTGTGGTGTAGTTTAGTTTAGTGTTGTTTGATTTGGCAATGTTTAGTTTAGTGCAGTTATGTTTAGTTTGGTGTAATTTTGTTTGGTTTAATGTAGTTTAGTTTACTGTGGTTTAGTTTTTTAGTTTAGTTTTTGTTGTTGTTGTAGATTAGTGTAGTTAAGTTTAGCGTAGTTTAGTTTGGTGTAATTTAGTTTACTGTGGTTTAGTTTGGTATCATTTTGTTTAGCATGGTTCATTTTGTTGTAGTTTAGGTGTAATTTAGTTTACTTTGGTATAATTTAATTTGGTGTAGTTTAATTTAGTTTGGTGTAGATTATTTAAGTGTAGTTTAGTTTGGTGTAATTTAGTTTAGTTTGGTATAGTTTGATGAGTAACCCAGAAGACAAACGCATCCGTTCTGATCTGAGGAAACTGTTGAGCTTCTGCTGGTTTGATTGACCGCACCACATGACTATTCAACAGGTTTGTTTGGAAAGTCTGTTTCTGTGGCAACACAGCCAGTGAGGATTATGGGATTTCTCCCTTGTCTGCTGCTTTGTTTTGATGTGTCTGTCTGTTTATGCCTCTCTTTGTGATTGTGTGTGTGTGTGTGTGTGTGTGTGTGTGTGTGTGTGTGTGTGTGTGTGT
>NW_015554109.1:72496-76083 GCF_001515605.1 Sinocyclocheilus anshuiensis | reverse complement strand
GTTTAGTGTAGTTTGATTTGGCATTGTTTACTTTAGTGTAGTTAAGTTTAGTTTGGTATAGGTTAATTTGGTGTAGTTTAGTTTAATTTTGTGTAGGTTAGTGTGGTGTGGTGTAGTTTAGTTTAGTGTTGTTTGATTTGGCAATGTTTAGTTTAGTGCAGTTATGTTTAGTTTGGTGTAATTTTGTTTGGTTTAATGTAGTTTAGTTTTTTAGTTTAGTTTTTGTTGTTGTTGTAGATTAGTGTAGTTAAGTTTAGCGTAGTTTAGTTTGGTGTAATTTAGTTTACTGTGGTTTAGTTTGGTATCATTTTGTTTAGCATGGTTCATTTTGTTGTAGTTTAGGTGTAATTTAGTTTACTTTGGTATAATTTAATTTGGTGTAGTTTAATTTAGTTTGGTGTAGATTATTTAAGTGTAGTTTAGTTTGGTGTAATTTAGTTTAGTTTGGTATAGTTTGATGAGTAACCCAGAAGACAAACGCATCCGTTCTGATCTGAGGAAACTGTTGAGCTTCTGCTGGTTTGATTGACCGCACCACATGACTATTCAACAGGTTTGTTTGGAAAGTCTGTTTCTGTGGCAACACAGCCAGTGAGGATTATGGGATTTCTCCCTTGTCTGCTGCTTTGTTTTGATGTGTCTGTCTGTTTATGCCTCTCTTTGTGATTGTGTGTGTGTGTGTGTGTGTGTGTGTGTGTGTGTGTGTGTGTGTGTGTGTTTGGCTGGTTCACTGGTGTGCATGAATTCAGCTGTGTGTGTCTGACTCTTTTAAGGGCTCATTTCCTGTGTGTATTCATCCTCAGTGTGTCCTCGATAACAGAATCAGCGTTCAGTGTGTGAGGCTTTCATCAAACGCTCACACACAAACAGCCTCTTACATTCAACACATGATGATTGACATTGCAGAAGTGCTGCAGAAGAATCTCAGTCATTTACCGAGTCTTTCACAAAATCCCTGTTCACACGGCTTTATTTCTGCACGGGGAGGTAAAGTCACAATTACCGGAGCTTTTCCGTCAGTTGAATCCCATTCAAATGGACCATCTCAGTAAGTGCCAGTAAAGATTACAGCGTCTTTTACCTTCAGTAAAGTGCCCTGTGAAAATAACTTCAGTTAATAGTCGCCCCGTGTGACTTGTCATGGCATTATAAACTGACACATGTGCAGCCTGTCAGCTCTTTAAATATCATAATTTCTCAAGCGCCTGTGGTTATTGATATCTAATCGTCGTATTTGTTCACCTCGATATCTGTAAAAATGCGCTGCAGTACGTTCAGAGGCGGACAGTAACTAAGTACATTTACTTGAGTATTGTACTTAAGTACACTTTTTGAGTATCTGTACTTTACTTGAGTATTATTTTTTTCTGGGAACTTATGACTTTAACTTCACTACATTTGAAAGACAAATATTGTACTTTTCACTCCACTACATTTCTATCAAGGTCCTCGAAGTAGAAAGTCGTTACTCTGTAGCAGCTTTGAAAGTCAGTGGGTGATTTCTTTCTTCTCTAAAAACTGTCTTTTTTTCAGACAGTTTATCAGTAATCACTCTTGTAGGGCTACATGAAGTGATTTCCCAGCATTTTTTGAACACTGACCAGCTGCAAATGTGATATTTATTTACAACAATTCAATAATAAGAAATTAATATTGTGGTATATATTAGACACAATATTGTCTGATTTTGCTAAATTGTGTAAGTGAAAATATTACCTATAAAGCCACAGAAGAACTGTTGTGTGTCTCCTAATAAAACACAAAAGGTGTTTGACTGAAGCAGCACTCAGACCGTTCTGTGTGTGACATCAAAGTACAATGAGAGTGATTAGACAGCATTTTTAAAATGTTTGTTTTGATGGCAAATAAGCCTTGCTGTTGTACAGCTACAGTTGTGTTGCTGGGTTTTAAAGCAGGTTTAATTTTTTTTTTCTTCCTTATCAGTCTGTATTTACAGCAGTTTCACTCTGTTCAAATGTGGATGAATGGCTGCACATAGATGTGTGCACACACTGTCAGAACTGTGTGAGATCACTACCATCCTGCTTTTGTGGGGGTGGGTAGGGGTGTTAATTTTTTCCCCCATAGGTTTTTAACATTATAAAAGCTCTTTATTCCAAAGATACTACAAGCTAGTCAATGTATTCAGTAGGTGTAATGTATCGTAAGTTGCTTCAGAAGTATTGCAAGTATTACGTACAACAATAAAATTAAAAAATAAAATTTGACATAAAAAAGGAAATTTACTTTTGGTACTTAAGTACTTTTAAAAGCAAGTACTTCTGTACTTTTACTTAAGTAAAAATCTGTCTTTACAACTTTTACTTGTAATGGAGTAATATTTGACCAGCGGTATCTGTACTTTCACTCAAGTAATGGAGTTGAGTACTTTGTCCGCCTCTGAGTACGTTCAATGACAGGAGTGACATATAAAGAATAAAACCGAGCTGAACGTGTGACAGGGAGGACAACACTAATAAAACAACAGCAGTAGACATAGACAAATGTACAAAGCAACAAGTAAACACTTTTTCAGCATTAACAGAACGCCACAGTTGAGGATAGTTGTAGTTGAGATGTTCCTCATGACGCTCTGTGCAGGTGAAGTCAGTGTGATGATTCAGCGTGTGATTCAGCGTCTGTCTTTCTTCAGGAATGTATTCATAACGTCCATCTGAATGAGAGCAAGACTTTGGTCAGTGTGTGTGTGTGTGTGTGTGTGTGTGTGTGTGTTTATGCAGACTGTCTGTGGCGTCACACCTTTAACCCACACGTGTCTCTCTCTCTTATCTGTCTGTTTGTCTGTTTTGTCCGTTTTCTCCAGTGTCCCACCACTTCCGCTCTCTCTTTCTGTCTGTCTCATAGTGCTTTTATTCATTTCTGCCCAGTTATCTGTGTGTGTGTGTGTGTGTGTGTGTGTGTAGCACCAGCCTAGTTCATAAATGTAAATGTAGTTGCCCTAATAACACGTATGAACATCACTACCGCTAGGTTTGCCTTTGCACAATGACATTGAATCAGTTTTTAGTTCTAAAAATGAATATTCTGTAGAAAACAAATGCTTATTATAAGTTGCACCAGTCCATCATTTACAAGATTAACATGAAATGTCTTATTTGTGTTCTGTCGCTGGTAACATTTCTATATCGTATATTGCATTTGTGTAGAGGGTTTGCTTTGTCTTAATAGTGGTTTCTGCTTGTTATGTGTGTGTTTGTGTGTGTGTGTGTGTGTGTGTGTGTGTGTGTGTTCAGGGTTGTCACTGCATTCATACAGAAGAAGTTCACATAGAGATTAAAGTGTGTTTCCACTAGCAACAAAAAGAGCAACAGATCAAAACACCCACTGATGGACAAAACTATCTATCTATCTATCTATCTATCTATCTATCCGTCCGTCTGTCTGTCTGTGTATCTTTCCATCTGTTTATCTGTCTATTCGTCTATCTGTTCATCCATCCTGTTGTACTATTTGTCTGTCTGTCTATCGTTCTGTCTGTGGAGACGGTGTGAATCTGGCAGGATCTCATGAGGTCAGTCAGATTAACTGATCCAGTACAGTAGATTCGTCCAGACTTCTGTGGACGT
>NW_015554109.1:71018-72332 GCF_001515605.1 Sinocyclocheilus anshuiensis | reverse complement strand
GTGTGTGTGTGTGTGTGTGTGTGTGTGTGTGTGTGTGTGTGTGTGTGTGTGTGTGTGTGTGTGTGTGTTTGAGAGTGGGTGCAAGTGTTTGTATTGTTTCGTTAATTAAGAGATTAACTTCAGCCACAGCCATCTGGCTCCGTAAGACACGCTGCAGCTGTGATCTCCATCTCTCGCTGGCTTTCATTTCACTGGTGCTGTCTCAATCAAATGTGAGCTAAGTGCAAATGTGAAAGTTTCTGCTGACTGTGAAGAGGAGGTTCAGAGTGGAATAAGGTCAGATAGAGACTAGTCAGATAGATGGGACTAGTCATATGAGGGAGTGATGTTACTCTCACTATCTTTCGTTACCAGACACAATGACATTAGCTGAACATTCTGAGTATGATCAAGGTCATGTGACTCACGCTCATTATACACCTATGAAAAGGTATAGATGTCATAGTGTCTGTAATGCGTCCCAACTGACCTTCTCTCCAAACCGTCACCCTCATCCAAACATTATATGAATCAGAACACAAACAAACGTGTCACAATTGTTTGCACATCACGATAACACAGTTATTAATGAAAAGAGGCAGCGTGTTTGAAGTTCACTTTTGCAGTGTTTCTAATGGCATTTCAGGATGTTTTTCTTTATCCGTGAACAATCTCTAATTCATCACGCTGGTGAAAATTTCACGAAGTCCTGCATCTGGATAAAAATACATCTCAGTTAAGTAAAGACATAATGCACAAGCAGACAAAAACAGAGCGAGAGACAGGAAGTGACCTCACTGATGCTGCAGGTACAAACCCAGATGCTCTGTATTTCAGCAGAGAGAGTGTCTTCTATTGTGAATGTGAGTGTTGTCAGATCCGTGTGGTCCATTAGGGCCGTGACAAACACCAGCGGATCAGAATAGAAACGGAAGAGGGAACGAAAGAAGAGAGTATTAAAAGCATCCTATGAATAAACTCGCTATCACAACAGACGTGAAAACAGACAAGTTTGAAAGCCGTCCATCTGACCCCATCATCTGTGAGCCAGGGGGTCAGAGGTCACCTTTCGCTTGTCCTGTTGTTTGGAAGCTCTTATGAAGCGTTAATGCACCAGATTCAACTGAGGAAATTATACGAATGAATCCGGTCATTTATTTGCTGTTTAATTCATATAAAGCATTTGGAAATTGAAAGTGCTTCTTAAGTGCATGTGTAAATTGAAGTCAGTGTTCAAATGTTCTGTGGTAGTTCATGCTAATGAATCATTAAAAGTCAGACAGCAGATGTGTGTGCGTGCGTGCGTGCGTGCGTGAGTGTGTGTGTGTGTGTGTG
>NW_015554109.1:65529-70770 GCF_001515605.1 Sinocyclocheilus anshuiensis | reverse complement strand
TGTGTGTGTGTGAGTGTGTGTGTGTGTGTGTGTGTGTGTGTGTGTGAGTGTGTATGTGAGTGAGTGTGAGTGTGTGTGTGAGAGAGTGTGTGTGTGTGTGTATGAAACTTTGAAACTCATCCGGAGAGTTTAATCCATCAGGAATAAATTAATTTCCTTTTGCACATGATAGACAGACGGATAGATAGATAGACTGATAGATATATTTTTAGTCAGATGAGTCTATAAAGTGCTTCAGATCAGCATCAGGTGTTGGTCTTGTTTTGATGATCATATTTTCTCAAGCTGTTGTTTTTCATAACATCTGCGTGTGAAACTCCTCACCGTCCATTTCTGTCTTCTTCACAGTCATATTTTTAGCAGTTTTAATGAATGTAGATTTAAATCTGTGAAACTTTTCTCTTGTTTCTGTAGAGATGTGCTTGTAGTCATGAGGAACTCCTGACCCCGGGATGACCCCTGACCCCACGTGACCTGAGCAGGCGAGTGTGTGTGAGGTTATGTGTAGTTCTGTAGTGTGTGTGTGTGTGTGTGTGTGTGTGTGTGTGAGATGACCAAAGAAAGACCATCTGCGTTCAGTACTATTGTATTGTACTAATTTATTTTTGTAGTGAACCAAGTAAAACCGCAGCGAGTTTGACAGCATGTATTTTTGTTTTTGTCAGTTTGTCCCACAGTACGGCTAAAATAAGTCTTTGTCGAAGTTGTGATGTAGAGAGTTAAAGATAGCTGAGCTGAGATGTGAATGAGAGCGTCTCTGGAGGTGTTTGGGGACGCGGATGCTTTATTCATATTCCTGTGTGGCACAAATAAAATCCCTGGCCGCTCCATGAATGTGAGTGAATGGTGTGACCGTCATTCTCACGTCTCTATTTATGGACAAATCTACATACGACCACAAACACGACTCTCTATCCTGTGAAGATTGTGTGAATAACAACAATATACTTTAATTATAGCTTTGGCTTGCTTTAAAACAGTGTTGACAAGTGCTTTATAAAAATAAAGATGCGTTAAACACACAAAAGTACATTGAGTAATACACAACACAGGAATAATTCATGAATTATTCTTGACTTTAGTTCTTCAGTGAACTAAAGGTTTTCACACTACTCTGTTTTATACTGACACTGTGGCTTTATACTGTTAGTGGAGTAAAAATGCATAGAGTAACTGTAAATACTCAGTGTGAAGCCCTTGTTCATTGATCTGTTGGGTCGGAGTAACAGTAATTGCTTGAATGTTTTACTTCAGGCTAGTATTAGTGTTTGCTGTTGTACTGAAACTGGTTTTGAAATTTCAGTGGATTCTAACGTTTTGGTATCATAACAACCTTATTTCCATTAAAAACAACAATACTGATTTATTTTGTTATTATGAAATAAAATAAGATTTTGGTCATATCGCCCACCTTTACTCAATATAAACTTGAGTCAAATGATTGAGTCGTGATCACATGTGGCCCAATCACAGCTGTCATGATGTGAACCAAATGGGATCAGATTTGGATGAATGTAGCATTGCATCAGTGTCTCAGCAATGGATGCTCTGCACTGAATGGGTGCCGTCAGAATGAGAGTCCAAACAGCTGATAAAAACATCACAATAATCCACAAGTAATCCACAGCACTCCAGTCCATCAGTTAACATCTGGAGAACACAAAAGCTTTAAAGTTTACAGCTGTTTTGGCTTGTAAACACTGCTTGATCTGTGCAGATTTCTCTCCTGATTCACACCAGAACACTTTTTCACTGGAGGAAGTTATTATGGATTATAGACTCTATGGTATTTTAGTTAAAAACGTCTTCATGTTGGATTTGTTTCAGCTTTTGTCTTCTCCAGATGTTAACTGATGGACTGGAGTGCTGTGGATTATTGTGATGTATTTATCAGCTCTCATCCTGACGGCACCCATTCACTGCAGAGCATCCATTGCTGAGACACTGAAATTTTTACATGTTTGCGGTCTAGATGTAATTTCAGTACACATTATGCCCGAACACATTTTTTAAAATGTCTTTCATTGTTTGAATTCAATAAATGATGGAACAAGATATACTAATTCATCTTAAGTCCTCATTAGCTTTAGACTTTGACTCAGTTATAGTAGAAATCATTTGACTCCTTTTTTTGGCACAAATGAAAGTTCAGAACTGAACTCTGGGACTGAGTGAGTGTGTGCAGTGTTGAGTCCTGAATGTGAGTTTGCTCCAGCTCTTCTAATCCAGGATTAGGAAACTCAAACAGTCTGGAACATGGGGTTCCTGCATGCGGAGACGAGAGACTTGAGGATGATGAGGATGATGAAGGGGTGAATATAATGCTGGTCTAGAGCTGACCGTTTGCAGTGGACGATCATCTGAGCGCTCCTCAGAGGCCTTTCTGTGTCGATGGAAACACGTGTCATATCGCACCATATTCTCATCATATAAGAGTTGTGATTAATTCACCGTCTGATCTGATCCAGGTCGACAGGTATCCCATGATCCTCTGTTTTCCCCTGCACTCAGTGCAACTAACAGCTAATCGCTAATGACATGTGGGAGTTTCTGATGTACTTCAAAGTAAAAGGATGAGAGCGAGAGACGGCGAGAGCTGTTGTGTTCCTCAGAGACACAGTTCATCTCAGTTTAATCACACACACACACACACACTCTCACACACACACCGCAGTGACACATTCTACACGTCACTGTAACGATGATCCTGATGTCGTTAATGAGGGAGAATCACGTCTCGTCCATTTACACTCGGTTATGTTCTCTAGAGCACATCAATCATCTCCAGCTCTGCCGCTTATCCTCTACTGGGATGATTGTTCACTTTAAAATGAAATCTGGTTATTGTTAATTATTGAATTATTAATTAATTCTTGACATACAGCTGGGTAAAGTATATTAGAATAACGGAGAACATTCTGCAAACCCATGAAGTATGTTCTGTTTTCCTAGAACACTTTCCTGGCTAACCAAAAACCTTAAAACGTTGCATAATGTAACTATATTATCGCCCAACTCTAAATGCAACTAGAAAGCATGAAGATACTGAGATATTATAGACATTAGCATCATGATTTTCTGTAAAGCTGCTTTGAAACCATTTTGAAAACGTTCGTGAAGTGCTAGCCTACATGAATGAATTTGATCTATCTTGACTGTTTTTGGGTTGAAAACTAAAAACTGTTCGCTGGCTGTGAGCAGTGCTGGGTAGATTACTTACAAATTCTGTTACTGATTGCAGATTACATGATGAAAATTGTAGTTAGTAGCGTAATCTAGGTTACTCATTTCAGGTAATGTATTCTGATTTATTAGATTACTTTTTATCTAAACATACCATTCATAATCAGTAATACGTTTCATAATTATTTATTTCATACATAGTGTTTTTCCCCCCAAATTCAGAAGCGTGGATCGCAAAGTTATTTCCAGATTGCATGTAATTCGTTACTGCCCAGCTCTGGCTATGTGAGGCTGAGTTAATGATTCTAGTCACAGATGAAGGTGCTTAGTTTTTTCTACACAATAAATAGGACACAGATGTCACTGAGAGCATGATTGAGTGAGTCAGGTTGACTGGTGTCGTCCTTCATTAGTAGATCTAATGGTGTCATGTAAACTAAGGTTAATAGTTGGGTTTAATCAGCTAAATGAATCACTAGTTGTCAGTAATGTCTATGAAGCATCAGTCGGGTTTCGTTCTCGAGTCTTCGGTCAGTAGCAGCTCTGGTTTTTGTGAATGTGTTTGAGCTTCTGTTGATATGAGTTCTGACTGAAGGCCGCTTTGGTTTTAATTCCCACTGCTCAAGTAGACAGTCTTCTGCTGCTTTGGGAACATGATTTATATCTTTTATATCATGTATTTTTTGGTAGCATGTGTTTGGTGAGAATTTTGACGTTTAAGTAAATGTAAGTTACACTTGGCTTTACTGAACACGACGGTTGTGACGAGACGAGAGCAGATGAAGGACTCGAGCTGTGTGACTCTTCTGTTGTTCTTCATCTGCAGTTTTAACTGTATAATAAGTTGTAATTCATGCCGTTTCAGCTGGCCAGTAATTGCATTTAATTCACTCTTTTTACTCTCATTTGGCACTTTAGTTTGTGCGCTGTGCATAATGATGCATCTCCATGCCATCTGACGATCAGAACAGCCTAATTAGATGCGTTTTAACTCTTGCATTTAACACTCTTCAGAAGTCTTGCGGGTAAATTGAGCTGCCAGCGTTAAGAATCGTTGCAGAGGTGAAGTTGGTCTCGTCTAAATGGCTTTGCAGCAGTTTCATCTGCAGACTGTCTCATTAAAAGCTCCACATGATTTATGATCTGTAAATATCAGTCTGTAAAGTACAGCAGATATGAGCAGAGCTGGAGTAAGTTTCTGTGCAGCTGCTTTAACAGTGATGTCTCAGTCTGTCTGAACTCATCTATCATCTATCTATCTATCTATCTATCTATCTATCTATCTATCTATCTATCTATCTGTCTGTCTGTCTGTCTGTCTAGCCTTTAATCTACTCCAGACTTTCTGTTCATGCTTTCTCAAGTCTTGACAAACTGTTTTTTTTTATCTGGTTATTATTTGTTCTTTCCCAGATTCCTCTGCTGCTCTTCCTGTCTAGAGAGCAGAATGACCTGTGTACAACATCTTTTAATGTCATTTGTCAGGAACATGATGCTGTATGAATCACACTTAAAGTTCAGTTGACTCTTGTGAGATGCATTGACGTTCACAGCTTAAGGGATGATGCTTGTCGTAGCCATGGTTACACACACACACACACACACACTCTCTCTCTCTCTCACACACACACACACACACACAGAGAGAGAGAAAGTCAGGAAATCCCTGGTTATTCAGGTGTTATATAACCTTAAATAAAACCTTCTCTTCTCTTCTCTTCTCTTCTCTTCTCCTGTCTAAACACTGAGAACACATAGAGTGAAATGAAGAAGCCAGTCCTCATCTAGTCGATGCTGTAGTGGGTTGCAGTGACCCACACCTGTTCCAGGGTCAGTTCTTCTAAGAATTTGATCAGTGATGACAGCTCATGTGTGGAATCTAACCAGAAAGCTTCCGGTCCTCAGCCCTGATCTGGTCCACGGGCCGCCCACCATACGAGGGAAACCTCGGTGTAAGCGGTTAAAGTTAGAAGATCTCTGTGATGATGAATCCACAGCAGAAGAGAAACACACACGACAGACGGAGGAGGGCGAGAAACCTGGAGAATCAACCGGATG
>NW_015554109.1:53585-65185 GCF_001515605.1 Sinocyclocheilus anshuiensis | reverse complement strand
GTGTGTGTGTGTGTGTGTGTGTGTGTGTGTGTGTACTAGATATCTAATAGTTAACTAATGATAAATTAAGCCTTATTGTAAAGTGTTATGTTTTAAACTATATCATTAAACTCGGATATGTTGTACTTTATACATACATACATACATACATACTGTATATTCACATAAAGCAATATACTATATAGCAAATCTCAACTGCTTTTATTTCTATCATTGCATAAAATTTAACTATATTATCTCCCAGCTCTATAAAGGTGGATACATAAGTATATCCAATATTATAAATACAGTTACTCACATAAAGAGATATATATATAATATAGCAAATCTTAACTGCTTGATTGTTGAACTTAACTGCTATATCTAGACTCAGTATTCAATTAGAAAAAAGCTGATTTTCTCTATAAGAACAGCTGCTATTATAGAATATCCCATTCCTCATGATCAGCAGTGATGTTGAGCTGAACTTCAGTCGGGCTCCAGATGGGTTCAGCACACACTCTGTCGTCATGGAAACGGTGGGCTGCTGATGAGCCTGCAGTGTGCTGAAGCGTGCTTGTGTTAACAGACTCATGCAATGATCTTCAGTCCAGAACCAGTGACTTCAGCAGTTTTGTGCTGTTCGTTTGGGGCGGTTAGTAACAGCCAGTGTTGTGCTTTAATTGTGTCTCGTGTGCATTAGACACGTGTTCTGCAGCGATGTGTGTGTGTATGTTTGCAGTGTTTCGGTGTGTGTGATGTTTGTGTAATCTGGGTCGGAGGTCTGTGGAAGTCCTGGTCTCCATGGAGACCATTGTAAGTGAAGTTCTCGTGTCCATGGCGACGGAAAGCGATGTGCAGTGTCTGTGTGGAAGGTAATTATGAAAGCAGAGCAAGAAATGATGTTGACAGGAGGTTAAACAGGTGCGGAGGACTGCGGCTCCGCGGCCCCGGAGAACAAAACAGCCGCTCTGAAGAGCCCACGCTGGGGCCCGCAGGTCAGGACGGGTCGAGTAAATGTCAATACTCGTAATACATTAGAGAGAGAGACTCGTTAAACATGAGCTCAGGATTACCGCCCCGAGACAAACACCGTCTGATGCAATGAAGTCTGTGTTTACGTGTGGGAAAGTTTGTTGATCGTTATTACACTCGTATCACAAATAATGTCTACACTTTACAAAATGATTTTTGAAAGTCAATGCAGTATGGAAACCCGTTTCTGCCACTGCATAAAAAATAAAAACAAGTTTATGTCTCGCAGTTCTGACTTTTTTCTCACAATTGCGAGTTTATATCACACAATTCTGAAAAAAAAAGTCAGAATTGACCCTTCGCAAAGACCCGCCCCCCTTAGTTACTGTTGCTACGTTCGACAAGCCATGGCACTCTCACGCCACGCATCACGCAAAAATACATCGCGGAGCAAAGAGGAAACTGACAAAACTCGCCGACAGACAAGTTTTGGTATGAAACAAAATCTCAGCTTTCAAATTTTGTAATTTTTTAAGAAATTCAAACAATAAATACTGTTTTGTGGCTCTTTAATGTGTCGTGACAGATCGCTGTAGCTCGCGTGCACCGATTCTCTCTTCCTCTTTACTAGTTATAGCACAAAATAAACATGAATGAACATCAGAAGGTGTCTTGCTTCAACCGCAGAAAGACGTCAATACACACCGTTTTCAAGTTCAAGGCCATCGTCGTTAATCTACTCTCCTGTCCCCTCTTCCGCCTTACTGTGGATTCGAGTTGTTGCAGTATGTGGCATCTTTCATACGTTGATCTCCAGGTTTAGAGGAATGTGAGTCACTATTATTGTGCTATCGGCACACAAATGACACGCTTCAGCTTGAACTCGTGTTCTGCAGATGGACTGAAGCTGTAACGCATCTGCTCAGTGACTCCTGTCCCTCAAACATCTGCTGATGCTCCTCCTGTCTGAGTGCAGAACATGAGCGATGCGTCAGCACAATCAGCTCTTTAATTGTTTGTGGTGAATGAAGCTGTTTTTGCGCTGCTGGCAGAATCTCAGTCGGACTCAAACAGCGAGGCCCACCGCCGCGCGCTGACGTCACGGCTGGAATTAGGATCATGTTGTCCTAAAGAAGCCTGTATTTATAGCATAATCATAAAGCTGGTGAGCTGCTTTACATGCAATGACACAGACGTGCTGTTGTGACACAAATAAAGCTGGCGTGGTGTTTTCTTCGGGATGTTTTCCTGTTCCTTTGTCTGTCAGGAACACTGATGGATTCGTTAGTCTCAATTATCTGCTCTCAATAAGAACGCACGCTCTTCCCACAGACTCCTGACCGGAAGAGTGCCAGAAACTTCCAGAGGAGTTCAGGAAATGAACGGACGCTGAATAACATGTGGGCATCATAACAAACCCCAGTCAAGTCACGCCAGCCGCAGATCCGTGATGTGATCGTGCGCTTTAATATCAACACCACGACCTGTGAGAAAGATGCACAATGAGGCTCATCATCTCGCTCCCGCACACAAAGCCCAGTAATGCTGCGCTAATGTGAGCCGTGATGCTTTCCTCCGGGTAATTTCTGCAGCTCGTTTACAGGTGATTACAGATGGTCAGATGTGAGATAAATGGCTCCAGAGGTGCGGAGCGTGGCCTCGGCCCACAGCGGGCACTTCTAGAGACTTTCACAACTATATGAACAGAAACGGCTGGAGATCACATTGTAATTTAAAACAGCTGTTTTCTATGTGAATATCTGTTAAACTGTAATTTATTTCTGTGATGCGCAGCTGTATTTTCAGCATCATTACTCCAGTCTTCAGTGTCACATGATCTTCAGTAATCATTCTAATGATGGGGATCAGCTGAGAGTCAGCTGATGCGAGCTTGACTAACGTGACCTGCCAGAACTGACGCTACGCTAGATTTCTGATTATTATCAGTTGAAAACAGAACTTTTGACATTATTTTCATAAAGATCACACACATTTCTTCATGTCTGTCATCACTAAACAAGCATTAATTACTTTGAAAGTAGAAAGTTAATAGTTTAAAAAAAAGCTTCCACGATACATATCGTTGCAAAGCAGCTTTACAGAAAATTACGTTTCTACAATATACCAAAGTAACATTATATTGACCAAAGATTCATTAGGTTCTGCAATTTTAACTAAACCACCATTGACAGAGTAAACTTGTTTGCTTTCTTAAAGTGATGCCATATCCACCTATTGTATAATTCAATTCAAGTTTATTTGTATAGCGCTTTTCACAATACAATCGTTGCAAAGCAGCTTTACAGAAAATTAAGTTTCTACAATATATTTAGAAATAGCTTGTCAGTGGTGACTATGTCAAATTGATGTACATATGGCAGTAATGTACGGTACAATTCAGTTAATGACGTAATCAAACAGATGATGAACACTATTAACAGCAATGATTATATGTTGCAATCAAACATATAATTTTGTAGAAAAATGTAGTAGTTTATGTTGTTTCAAGGTTAGCATCTGAGGTCCTCTGAGGTGTTGGCATCATCTCTTCTCAGGTGTTCTGGATCCAGACTGAAGATTGTGTAAATCCTAGTCCGTGGCAAAAACAGAGAAACAAATAGAGACATAATTAGCGTAGCTGCTGTTCCAACCAAGCAAAATGTATTTGTCACCATCTTGTTAGTGTCTTATTGCCAGTGTGCTATTCGGGGAACAGACACAGTCTTTATAGATTGTACAGCGCAAGTACTTCTATCATTTAAGCGGGTAGAACTAAAGCCATAGCAGTTATTTGAGAATTGGCTTACTAGTCACTTTTGACGGTACTTTGGACACTTTTATCAATTTAATGTGTTTGATGAATAAATGTTGTTTTCAACATTGATTATGTATACATTTTTTCATTTGTTTAAATAAATTGCATAATATAATAATATTACTTATTATAATATAATAAAATATTATATATTAATATATTAAAATGCATAAATATCTTGTGGATTGTGTGTGTGTAATAAGTGGAAATATCCCTGCAGCATGAGGTGGCGTCATTGACACTCCGCCAGCTCCCAGAATGCCTTGCAGAGGAGGAAGACTGTCTGTTCAGATGCCTCAGAAGTGTGTGTGTGGTATCTCTGCGTTGGCAGAGTGTTAATTTAGTCTCAGTTGTCATAGATTCATTACAGATATTGTTTATAAGGTCTTTCCAGCGTCACACAGTCTGCTGTCGTTCTTTATTAATGTATGTAAAGCAGGCTCTGTCAGAACGAGATCATCAGTCTGTGGATCTGATCCAGATTACTCTTCCAAAAGATAGACACATTCTTCTGTTTGAGTTCAGTTCTCAGGTAGCGTCGTTTGTGTCTTTCGGACAGTCCCATAATGCAATGCCACAAGCTCATCCAGATGCTGATGATAAATGAAATCATAAGTGTATCTGCAGTTAACCTGTGGTCTTTTATTCCGTGTCAGATGTCTGCTGGTCTGTCTGGTCTTGTTGATTTGACCCAGTTTGTGTCTGAACAGCTGCTCTCCTCCGTCTGGCCGTGAGAGTGTGTCTCCAGCAGCACACTGACCTGAGAGTCGTCTTCACTTTCTCAGATTCAGACTTCAGTGCTGCTGGAAAAATAGTTAAGCTGTGAAGAAGGGAAACTGTTTTATTGTTGCGTAATTAAAGCACGAGCACTGATGAGTCTGTGAAACCCACGAATGACGCACGCAGGATCCCGATACACAGAAATAACAGCTTGTTTCTGGAGTTGTGAGCACTTGGCTCTCGCATGCGGCTGTTCCTGCGGATTCACAGACAGACAGAAATCATCTCTGATTCTCTTCAGTGCCCTCATCTGCTCTTTTCATGCAGATTCTCACAGTATGCACACAGTTTTCATCCAGGGGTTCAAGATATGAAAATGAGATCTTTGTTTTCTTTTAAATCTTTATTTCTCCGAGTTGCACTTGAAAACGAAAGATTTTGTGGCAAGAAAGCAGCGGTTGCATGAAGAATGACAGTGTGTCGTCGTGTTGTTGTCACAGTCATTACTGGAGAAAGTTTGATGATTGCCATTTTTGCAGTTCTGTTTAGTGACGCAGAAACGACACACATCAGATATTCACACGATTAGCGCCTGGTCGTCAGAGGCTCACTGTAAATAGCACATTTACAGCAATGTAAATGTATGTATGTTCAGACGTATATTTGAATATATTTCAAAATATACAAAAATGGTCAAAAAATAGGTTGCTAATAAAGATTTATTAGCATACATTTAGTGGATTTTATATTAATGTTTTTCCTCATAGTTATTTAACCATTTTTATATATTTTCAATGTAAACATATTTATATTGTCCAAAGTGTTTTTTTTATCCATTTACCCACAATGTTTTTTTAAGATTGGAAATGTAATTTCTTGCCCCTTTAAGTACATTTTCTAATATAATTCGCCATTTAAAGGTATAAACAAATATATATATATTTTAAGGCAAGACACTTGAATAGGGTAAAATATGTAACTAATATATCGCTCTAAATGATCACATTAAGAATTGCAGATTTTTTTGAATTACAAGTTTTCTGAAATGTTATGTTTAAATATGCAAATGGGGCATGATCTAATTAAATATGCACTCATTTTCATACGTTCCAAGAACAGATATCCAAATATTGGTTCATAATTCTTGTGTGACTTTGTTGACATATTAGAGTTAAAGGATTTTTCCTAAGGACATTCTGGATTTCTCTTTTTATCATAACTCAGAAAATACTGTCAGCAGACGGAAAACAAACACATTTTCACCATGTTTTCAGGAGTAAAGTGTTGTATAAATCAGTGTGAATGAAATATCAACAAGCCTTCAGAATATAGAGAGGAATAAAAGTAAAGTTTGGTGTTTGTAAGAGAAAAAACTCTTTAAAGATACATATTGAGATCTACAGACACAAATAGATAAAGTGCAATAAAATGAACACTTCAGTGTGTATTTTGAATGTTTTCTTTCCACTTTTCTGAAAGAAGAGAAGTGATATGGAAACAATTTACATAGAACATTTTTCTAGCATTTTAGATACGGTTTCTCCTTTACGCTTAAGGAAGATGACACTATTGACCACAACATTCTTTTGAATAGACTAGAAAACTTTGTTGGCATTAATGGAAGTGCATTAGCATGGTTCAAATCACACTTATCTGACCGCCATCAATTCGTATCAGTGAATGAAGAGGTATCATATGGATCACAAGTGCAGTATGGAGTACCTCGAGGCTCAGTACTAGGGCCGTTACTTTTCACGCTTTACATGTTACCCTTGGGAGATATCATCAGGAAACATGGTGTTAGCTTTCACTGTTATGCTGATGAGACACAGACACACTCTGTCAGTTTAAATCTAGATTAAAGACCCATCTCTTTAACCTGGCTTACACATAACACACTAACACATTTCTAATATTCAAATCCGTTAAAGGATTGTTAGGATGCATTAATTAAGGCAACCGGAGCCTGGAATTGAACTGCTGGTTTCGTCTGGTCAGAGGAGAACTGGCCCCCGACTGAGCCTGGTTTCTCCCAAGGTTTTTTCTCCATTCTGTCACCGATGGAGTTTTGGTTCCTTGCCGCTGTCGCCTCTGGCTTGCTTAGTTGGGGACACTTAATTTCCAGTGATATCGTTGACTTGATTGCAAAGATACTATTTAAACTGAACTGAGCTGGATGATGACATCACTGAATTCAATGATGAACTGCCTTTAACTGAAAAATGAGTGTTTACTATTGTCATTTTGCATTATTGACACACTATTTTCCTAATTAATGCTGTACAGTTGCTTTGACACAATCTGTTTTGTTAAAAGCGCTATATAAATAAAGGTGACTTGACTTGACTTGACAAAACGGACCAAAATCACAATGTGACCAGTGCATGAAAAAAATATGGTTTTGCCTTTAATGTCTTGATTTTGTATATTTTCATAGGCCATGCCGATAACATGTTTATCATATATTCACACTTATATTGTTTGCACTATGGGTAACTCAGCACATGTAAATGATACTTTCATCTCGGTAGGCATCCTGTAGTAATGCATTGTGGGATTGTCTTGTTAAAGAAGGGCTCATGCGACGCTGCATGTTCGGCCGTAATGATGCAGCAGGACTAAGCGCTGCAGTCCAGCGTCATTCTCATGTCAGGTTTAACGTTAGCATGAGCAAGGCCGGCGTCAGCAGCCTTATTTCCGCTCTGTTCCTGTGAAGCGGGAGGTGAAGTGGGACACTGCTGAGACACACAATGAGTGTGTGTGAGTGTGTAGTCAGGTAGTAAACCAGGAGCGGAAATTGGAGGTAATTTTTAGTAAGATCTGTGTGTTTTTGAGTTGAAAGCAGGTTATATTTGTGTCATCTGAGTCACTGCACGCTGCAGAATGCGCTTAGAGCTCTGATAAGAATGGAAAAAGTGTGTGTTTGAGTGTGTGTGTGTGTGTGTGAGAGAGAGAGAGAGAGAGAGAGAGCGATAGTGTGTGCGTGTCTTTGAGAGAGTAGTGTGTGTGCAGCAGGTTTTGGCTAAATTCAGAATCTAAGAAATATGTTAGATACTTTCCAACATGGAATAAAAAAACTTTATTAAAAAAGGTAATTCTGACTTTTTATCTCCCAATTGTGACTTTTTTTCCTCAGCATTGCGAGTTTTAAACTTATAAGATTTAAACTCAAGATGTAAACTCAGAATTCTGAGAAAAAAGGCAGAATTGCAAGACACAAACTCACAATTAAGAGGAATAAAAATGAAAGTTGCAAGAAAAGTCAAAATTGTAAAAGTATTTTTTCTTGCAATTCCAAGTTTGTATCTCACAGTTATGCCTTTTTTTCCCCTCAGAATTCTTAGTTTACATCTCCCAATTCTGATTTATGTTGTTGTTGTTTTTTTCTGCCATGGACTAAAAACATAAAAAAAGGTCATTGCAACTCTTTATTTCACAATTCGGATTTTTTTCTATGCAGTTGTTGATTTTCAGAATTCTTTGATTTTTAATTATCTTTCTCAGGATTGTGGGAAGCAACGTAAGAATTGTGAGAGAAAAAGTCATAGTTACCTTTATTTATTTATTTTGTATTTTGTATTTTTTTTTGAGTGTGAATGTGAATTGATGTTGACACACAAGATGATGATGATGATGATGATCATCATCATCATCATCCAAAATAAAATCATCATCATGTCATCATTTGCTCAACCTCATCGCGTTTCTTTCTTCTATGAAACTCAAAAGATATTTTGAACAATATTGGGAACCAAACAATTGGACCCCATTGACTTCCATTGCATTTCTCCAAGTGTCTTCTTTTGAAGAGGAAAGAAAGTCACACGTTTTAAACGCCCTGAGGGGAGTAAATGATGACAGAATGATGATTTCTGAATCAATGATCTCTTTAGGACTGATCAGAGGAATCATTCGGTTCATGTGCTTCTAAGTTATGAAGAGCGACAGAACACACATCTGTAAGAGATTTGATCCAGAAAATCACATACGGCCCAGAAAAACAGCTCCTGTTTGCACACGCTCATTAAGTGTTCAATATGAGCTGCTCTATATTGGTCTTGTTTATTAGGTGCCGCTCGTCTGTTTACAGGAAAACAGTCTGATTACCTTTGACATCCACTGAAGACACTTTTTGTGTCGTGTGGATGTTTCTGAGAATCCTCCCTCCCTCGAGCTCTGTTGTCGTCCATCACATTCTGTGAGGTCTGATCGTATCTGAGGTCAGGGTGATGAACTGGGAAATAAAGCCTGCTTCTGTTTTCAGGCTCTGACGCAGAGTCACGGGTCATTCTGTGTGTCGTGGGAGTCCCGCCGCTGACTCCTGATGTTATTAACGCTCCAGTCAGTTGTTTGTTTGATGCTAAAATACTCATATCTCAGATTCATGTTCAGGCTCTATAAATAAGTCAACGACGAGTGACTATCCTGAGCTGTAACGTCACACATTTAAGAGCATTACACACTCACCCACCACGCTTCATTCAGGGAACAGCAGAAATCAAACACACACAGATATTGTTGAATGGCGTGAGTTGATGTAGATGGCGTAGTTATGACACCTATCAGATCTGCTTGAGTACTGTAGGTCTCTATTGTGTAAATAATGACTACATATGACTAGAAATAACGACTGAAATTATGAAATATCTTGGAGTTTAGGATGGGAACATTAAGATTATGAATGTTGTATGATGCTTTGTTTTTGCTAATTACGTTAACTTTCTGATTTAATGCATTTATGCAGTTCAGATTTTGAGTGGATTTATAGTTTAATTAGATATAATGAAATATCCTCAAATCAAATAAGTTCACAGTACTCAAATATCTGTGTTTTATTCATGCAGTTGAGAAAATAATATGAACACCCGCACTGTTGAACATGATTTATAACATCCTTAAATCAAGATTAGTGCCTTAAAACAATAGATTATTTTTGTGACCACATTGGCAGATAGTTGTACTTGTTTTAAACAAAAATGTGCTTAATTTTAAAACATTTTTCAGAAAACAAGACTTGATATCTTAATTTCATTTCTCAAGTAAATGTATCTTGATTTAAAAATGTTTAGATATTTGTACCGGAAAACAAGACAGAAATACTGAAGAAAAGAAGTCCTTTTTGCAGTGCATTATTATAGAGCTTGATATCATTTGTGAAAGAACATACATCGCGATTACCTGTTATTTATCTTTTCGTTGTGCTAAAATGTGAAAAAGATGGTGTTATGATCATTAGATGAACTTCAGGATTTTCCCTGATCCCTGATACTGTACTGCCATTGTGTGAATAATATTTAATCATGTAATCCATCAAAAAGTAACTGTAATCTAATAATGAGCATTATAAAATATAATATCTAATTACGAGTGCTTAATTTTTGGAATCTGATTACGTAATCCAGAGAATCTGTTGATCTGAGTAGTTGAGCAGGTTTAATTTGCACTACAGATATCATGACTAGATGACACGGCTCGTGTTTGTTTGGTGCTGGTTTGATATAATGGTACAGCAAAGGTTAAGGAGCTGGTTGAGCTGCTGGTTAATTCAGTTCTAAAACACAGCAGCATCAGAGCACATCATACTGAGAGGCTCTCGGCTGCTGATCTTCACTCAGCGGCTATTTGTTTGCTACCGCAGGCTGTTCCTGCTTCAGAACTGATTCATGCGTTTGGGGCTTTTGCAGCTTGATTCTGATCTGACGCCGCAATATCAAATCTTCACAGCTTGACCTTTGTGATAAACCGGTTGCAAAAGCACTTTGAGCCGCTGCTGACGTCAGAAAACTACATCAGAAATGCACTTACTAAAGCTTGCTTGCTCATCCAGTTGTCTATTAAACCTAATAAAGACTTGTGTAACTGGTCACCAGCATGTGTTGTTTTTTAGATGGCTTCTAATCAAACTTTACCTACCATAGTCAACCAACTTCACTAAACAAGCACCCGACCAGCATAAACCAGCCAGCAGTTAGTTAAGTATGTTGGTACACTTCAGAAAATGACTTGCCTTGTTTTCCAGTTCAAATGTCTAAATATTCTTAAATCAAGATACATTTTTCTGACATCATCTTGTTTTAGACACAAATCCACTTAATTTTTAGACTTTTTTTTCTTCAGGAAATAACACTAATGTTTCAAGTCATTTTGCTTCTCAAGTAAAAGAATCTTAATTTAAGAATGTTTAGATATTTGAACAAGATAAAAATACTGAATAAGAAAATGTACAATGCTTTGGCAATATGTACCCAAGTATGTCATGCCAATAAAGCAATATGAATTAAAAATGATTTCTTTTTTATTTGCAGTGTAACACTTTACATTTAGATGCATTAACTAATATTAACTAACAATAAGCAGCACATTTTTATTTCTTACATTAGTTACATTAGTTATTAAAATACACTGGAACAAATGTATAAACAATTTTCGTTTATAAACTGCTAGTGAATTTCACAATTACTTACAAAGAAATAGCAAGGAATTCATTGAATTAAATGTGTGATTTTGAAATGTGTCACGCTCCACTACTGTGAGGAGCACGGAGCGAGGAACGAGGAGACGAGGAGATGACTTCAAACACAGAGACTTTAATAATATTCGAGGAACCAGGAAATCACACGTAGCGTGACATGACGAGGGGATAATGAGAAACACCTGGGATCAATAAACATAATGAAACATGAGGGAAAACTGGGTCATGGAAAGCATGTGGGGGAGGAAAACACAAAACACAGAACACAGGACTGACAAAATGGAAAAAGTGAAATTGTTTTTTCTTGTAAAACGTACTCCAATATTGTTTGCTTTTTTTACAACTTCAGATTTTTTTCCCCTTTTTTGTTAGTTCGTTAACTCAGGTCCATTAAATATTATTAACAGTTACAAATTTGGATTTTAAAGGGGTCCTATTATGCTCTTTTACAAAGTCTAGGTTGTTCGAAAAACACATTATTTTTCACATATTTTACATTATTACAACACCTCTCTCCCCAGTCTGGCATGAACGGCTCGAATAGTTCCTGTATCTAATGAAGACCTGCCTTCTGAAATACGAAATGTGTTGTGATTGGTTAGCTGGGCCAGTGTGTGTTCTGATTGGTTATCTGGGCCA
>NW_015554109.1:52123-52204 GCF_001515605.1 Sinocyclocheilus anshuiensis | reverse complement strand
AGCGTGTGCTGCGTGTGCTGTGATTGGTTAGCTGGGCCAGCGTGTGCTGTGATTGGTTAGCTGGGCCAGCGATTGGTTAGC
>NW_015554109.1:48556-51056 GCF_001515605.1 Sinocyclocheilus anshuiensis | reverse complement strand
CTGTATCTGTCTGTCTGTCTGTCTGTATCTGTCTGTGTTTGTTTGTCTGTCTGTCTGTCTGTCTGTGTCTGTATCTGTCTTTCTTTCTTTCTGTCTGTCTGTCTGTGTGTGTGTCTGTATCTGTCTGTGTCTGTCTGTGTGTGTCTGTCTGTCTGTCTATATCTGTCTGTCTGTCTGTCTGTTCAGAATGACATCTGTTAATACGCACAGTTTTTTCACAGTTTCACATCATGAATGATTCCCTCAGGAGTGACATGAAGATTTGTACATTTCTGAAGATAATTAGTGTTACAAACTCTCCGTCACGCTGTTGTAGTCGATCTGACAGCCTTTCCAGGGTTTTTCTCTTGATGTTTTATGAGTCTGAGCTCAGTCGGTGTGCGTCTGTGGGGTTTTTCAGCTGTTTCTGCTCCAGTAGCAGAAAATGCTGCGTCACTTACTAAAGTAGCAGCAAAACTTTCCTCAACAACATGCATAATCTGAGGAATCATCCAAACACTAGTTTGGTACCAGTGAAGCTTGTCTAGTTTGGAGTGGGTGTGTGATGAGGGCGTGTCTCTGCTCGTTCCTGTCTGTCACTCATCCTCAGCGTAATGAGGACACGCCCCCTTTCATATGTGAGGCCACACCCCTTTTGTGTGAGGACATGCCTCCTTTAGTTTGAAAACTCACACTGATCAATGCATCTGAAGCTCTTCTCGTGTTCCTCAGAGCAGGAGATCTGCAGAGCTCTGCTTTCGTCCGTGTGTGGTTTCTGCTGTTTGTGAGCACGTTGAAGTGTCTTTGTGACAGAGATCTTTCTTTAGAGTCAACATGACATAAACACTCTTAAGATCTTAAAAAAGCCCTGCATGTCTCTGGCAGATGAGATCCGTGTGTTGAGGCCCCGTTCGGATCAGTGTGAATGTGAATGACGCACAGCTGAAGGGACAGATGGACAGAAAGAGACAGACAGATAGGTTTATTCACAGGTGAAGGATGCTTGAAGAAGCTATTACTGTCCATTGAGTGAGTAAAGACCAGAATATCACATCTGTCCCGTTTCATTACCGTCCTGACGCTACACGTCTTACGTAGGTTAAACATACGTTACAAGCGCTTATTAATGTCAGTGTATTTTTAGATAGAGGCCAAAACACTTGTGTTTATGTTTGTACAGGAAATATGGACGGAAGATGTTTGATTCATGAAGGTCTTCTGTTGTAGGAACTTCTCTGAATGTGTTTGAACCAATTAAAGGAGATGCAGATGTAACATCTGTCCTTGTGTTGCAGATGAGTGATATTGTTATAGTTTTGTTACTATGTAGAATTATATATATATATATACAGTCAAACCAAAATTTATTCGGCACCTTCAACATTTCACACATTGTCACAGTTTATTCACTATAGTTGTGCAGATGTAACATCTGTCCTTGTGTTGCAGATGAGTGATATTGTTATAGTTTTGTTACTATGTAGAATTATATATATATATACAGTCAAACCAAAATTTATTTAGCAGCTTCAACATTTCACACATTGTCACAGTTTATTCACTATAGTTGAGAAAATGGTAATAAAATATGAGAAGAACTCAGAGTTAAACGGTGTCCGAACAAATTCATCTTGATAATGTCAGATAACACTGAAGCAAAACATGGTCAGGTCAAAGTGTCTGAATCATTTTTGGTTCCAAATTTTTATTAATTTTACTGGTAGTCCACTGTATGAAGAATTTTTGGGTGTAATATGTCACAGTTTACTTTATTTTGCAATCCTCACTAACATAAATTAACTATAGTGTCCTGCACCCACTAGTAAAAACTATTAAAGACTATATGTGGTGTCTGAATAATTTTTGGTTTGACTATATATATATATATATATAAATTGTTCTGTAATTGTCCTGTATTATATATTAATTTAATTGTCCTGTAATTAAAAAATAAAAAGAGGCTTCATTTTATTTATATCAAAAAATTGTCTCTTGATTTTAGGTGAAATACATGCTGCACATTTCTTGACCATTTCGGTGAGATTTTTTTGTGTTAACTGCTGGATTCAAAAATATTAAATAAATGTGTTTTTTTGTTTGTTTGTTTTTTACTCTGAGCAGATTTCTGCAGCATCAGTACACTAGACCAGCATAAACCAGCCTGGACGTCCTGCTGGTTTAAGATGGTCTGCTCAGTAATCAGAACTGAAAACACTGGCCTGAGTGTGAAACTCTACTCAGTTGGCCACAACACACAGGAAGTAGTGTTAGAATTTACAGAAGTCAAATATCAAGGCTTTTAAAACTTTCAAAAAAGAAATTGTCACTGCAACTTTTAAAGCTTGTTATGATTTTCTGTTTAAAGGGGTCATATGATGCTGCTAAAAAGAACAGTATTTTGTGTATTTGGTGTAATGAAATGTGTTTATGCGGTTTAAGGTTCAAAACATTTTTACAAAGCTCATCGTTCTGAAAAGCGAGGTGTGCTCTGATTGGCCAGCTATCCAGTGCGTTGTGATTG
>NW_015554109.1:42127-48218 GCF_001515605.1 Sinocyclocheilus anshuiensis | reverse complement strand
TGCACCAAGAGCTTGTAACACTCCAAAGAGAAAGGAAAAATTGAAATCGCATCATATGACCCCTTTAAAGGTTATACAAGTTTCCTTGAATATCAGTTCATTTTAATTCTACTTTTATACATTCAATTCAAATGAATGAGCTGAACTGTGATTTAAAGAGACATGCTCAGATGCGTCTGTGCTCTCAGATTCACAGGTGAGCAGCAGAACGTTCTGTTCGTCCAGCGGGGCGTTTGATCACGATGACTCTGTGTTCTCTGTGTAGGGCTCTTGTTCTCAGGCCGGGGCGGGACTCCCTCACAACTCATCCAGGAGTTTCCTTCTGTGAGTGGGCTCTCCTACACACACACACACGTACACACACACACACACACACATACACACACATACACAAACACACACACGGCTGAGTCACCACCACCGAACCTGAACCCACGCTCACACACTGCAGCCTGATTCCAGCTTCTCCTCTCTCCTTCTCCAAACACTCGTCCTGCTTTTGAAATTGAGTCTTGGTGTTTTTGTGTGTGTGTGTGTGTGTGTGTGTGTGTGTGTGTGAGAGAGAACTCCTCACACTCCTCGTCTGAAAGATACGCGCTGCTGTATTGTGTGTGTTTGTGGTCATTTCCGGTCCGGTCAGGTCTGACCCATTTCAAGGCCCCCTAGAATCTGCCCTAAATCAGTTCAGTCTGAACAACAAGCTCACGGGTTTGTCAATCTGCAGCTTTTGTATGCTCAGGTAATTGGATGAATCTCATAAAGAGGTCCGGCTCCTTTTTCAGCCAATAAATCAAAAATATATACATATTTCACTCAAATAAAATGAAGCCTGTTTATAGGATAAACGGCTTATGCATTGTGACATTAGTTTAATGACAATTTAGCTCCAATTGATAACAGTAATACATCCAGTCTGACTGCAGTGGATTTTTTTCATTAAAATGATTATTAATTAAATTCAGTGAAGCAAATACTACCATATATTTCTGGCTTTGCAGTAGTGCGAATTGGGGGATGCTTAATTGATATGAAAGTAAAAAATAAAACTCCTCGTCTGAAAGATACGCGCTGCTGTATTGTGTGTGTTTGTGGTAATTTCCGGTCCGGTCAGGTCTGACCCATTTCAAGGCCCCCTAGAATCTGCCCTAAATCAGTTCAGTCTGAACAACAAGCTCACGGGTTTGTCAATCTGCAGCTTTTGTATGCTCAGGTAATTGGATGAATCTCATAAAGAGGTCCGGCTCCTTTTTCAGCCAATAAATCAAAAATATATACATATTTCACTCAAATAAAATGAAGCCTGTTTATAGGATAAACGGCTTATGCATTGTGACATTAGTTTAATGACAATTTAGCTCCAATTGATGACAGTAATACATCCAGTCTGACTGCAGTGGATTTTTTTCATTAAAATTATTATTAATTAAATTCAGTGAAGCAAATACCACCATATATTTCTGGCTTTGCAGTAGTGCGAATTGGGGGATGCTTAATTGTTATGAAAGTAAAAAATAAAAACAGGCTTTCTTGTGTTTATCAAAATATAATGAGTTATTTTAGTATCCTAAATATTATATTTTTTGTTAATATTTTGAATTAGATTTTAATTTGTATATTTATTTGTATCACTTTGATTTTGGTTCATTTTGTTGTGTATTTCTGTCCTTTTTATTATTGTTTTGTTTTTAATATGTCTATATAGTTCTTAATTTTTAGTTTTAGTTTATTTATTTATTTAGTACTTTAAGTTAAACTAAATGAAAATGACAAATGTTGCCTTGTTAACTAGCTGAAATAAAATAAAACGTTTTTATATTTTATTTCAGTTATCATGTAGTTTTTCAAGTTTTTATGGAATAACCCTGATGTAACTTCTTGTTTTGTTTTGTTTTTCTTTTCCTATTGATTTCTATTGAGAAAAAAAATGGTGCAGAAACAAATTTTGCAACAAATGTGACAAAAGTAGAAAATGTAGAAAAACTTAAATGTTTATTTTTGTTTGTTAGATTGTTTGCTTGCAATTGCAGATTTTAAGTCACACCGAGGCCGACCCTTGACTATTGCACACCTGAATGCGCACAGTTTACACGCTTATTGTGAAAAACAGTATTTCGAATACACAGCTCCTTCTGAATGGCCATCAGTGAAAGATGCGGTTAGCAGGCAGATGGTGTAGTTTGGATGATCATGCCAACCAACCAAACCTGTGTGTGTTTCTCTGAGCTTCACTGCTGTTTCACACGCCCTCTAGAGGCAGCAGTGCAGTATGACGCCTGCAGAGACTCACACACTCACAAACAGCCCGTGTGTGTGATGAAGGCCCCGTGTTTCAGAAGCGGGTCACTCATCGGTGACACGGCAGAATCAGTCCTGATCAGGGCTGCGCTTCTCAAAAGCATCGCTAAGTTGATTGCTCTACTTAGGCTTGCGATGCTTCTGGGAAACGCAGGCCAGGTCTCTTCTCAAACATGGACTGAATGCATTGAGAGCGCTACAATAATGCGCTCTCGACATTTGTCGTTAAAATAACGCCATGGAGTGAGGGTTTGGCCTCTCCTCGGTTGGACAGTTGCATGTGAACAGGTGCCGCAGGATCTCGAGGAGGTATCTTCCTGAGCGAGGTTTACAGGCCTTCGTTTCCCTGTCAGTGAAGGAGAGTCAGTGAATCATACGTGACTGAATTAGTGTGTTCCTACCTTTGCTTCCGCTGATGAGTAATGCGCTGAAGCTCATGAGCCATTGTGAGGGAATCGGCCCTCAGCGGAGGCACTTATTCGGACACACGGCAGATTTGCGGGGTTTTGGTAAATATTGCGCTGGACGTGGAGAAAACACGCGAGTTTGAGCTGTCTTCGGCATGCCTTACTGTGGTCATGTTGGCACAGTCCGTTCGCATGACGAGGAGAAAAACAACTCAACTTCAGCACATAATGTTCACTGCAGTTCTAACAGCATACACACACACCACAAAAACACAAGACTGAATAAATTAGTCAAATAAACTCCCTGCGTAATGATAATATCATCCAAAAATAATACTTTATGATACTTTATTGGGGTAGAAGCAATTTTAGTAGTAAATTTCACAAATAATTACAGAGAAACGGCAAGTAACTCATTACATTAATAGTGAAATACTATGCAATTAACAAAGCTCAACAAAACAAAGTTCACTGGTTTAAAGTTTCCAGCACACACACACACACACACACACACACACACACACAAAAACAAAACAAAAAAGAGTATCGAATATATCAATCAAATAAACCCCTTCCGTTGTGGAGCTACGTGTTTAATTGTGTTGTGATTGTTTTATTATTCAGTTTGATTATGGTGTAAACTGAAAAACGTGGTGTAGAAATTGCTTGTAAGTTTCACAAATAATTAAAGAAGCGGCAAGTAACACTGAATAAAGCATTAATTTTGAAGTCGAAAGACTGAAAGAGTAAATGTACTCCAATAATCATGTTTACATGATTTAGACACGTTTGATTGATTGTCGATCGTTTGGTGTGTGTCAGTCGTATTGAGTAGTGTGGGCAATCAGGTAATGATGTAACGCTCGCTATCAGTGAGAGAAAGCGCCGTGAAGTCTCTCTTTCCGGTTCTGCGCTCGTCTGTGCGCACATCGGCGCTCTCCTTCGTCTTTCTGTGTGTCCAGTGCGCGAGCGCACACACACACACACACACACACACACACTCCCCCGCGCGCTGTCTCATTCACCGGTGCGCGCGATCCACGCAGGGTGGAGGGGTTTATAAGGCAGCGCGAGGAGGCCACACGCCACTCCGACTCAAACACTTCAGACCACAAGCAGCAAGACTCCGAAGCCGAGAGTACAAGTACCAACCGCGACAGCAGAAAAAGCAGACCGAGAAAAGCGAGCCTCCGGAGCTCCGCGTTCGTTCTTTGCCCGTTATTCGCTCGCTCGCTTTCGCTGGAATACAGAAGCAGCCGAAGCAGCATTAGAAGAGGTTGGTAGTAAACTCTCTGGAGTTTGGTCAGAGTCGCTTTGTGCCGTTGCGCTTGTGGAAGTGAAGTGCACCGAGACTTGGACATCCAGCCCGGGACGTCTGGACGCGTTGTGACCCGTTCCCGCATCCCAGCATTCCCGCGGAAGACTTTGAGACTGTCGGATGGAGAGCGCTTGTTAGACACGCTAGAGTACCTCAGTAACAGGTAACAGAAGCTGCCGTTTGTTTTAATGCACATGTGATCAAGGATGGTCTTGGTTTGGTCAGTGGTGCTCAACTCTCTCGGTGTGAGTCTGGATGCATGTATTTATGGATGGTGCTGAAGCTGCGCCGCTGTCCGCGGTGCTGAAACGCTCTTTACATTCGCTGTGCCGCTGTCCGTGACACTCGCTTCTATAAGCTGATGCTGTGTTAAGCTATTTGTCTTGTATTGAGTTTGTGTATCTGGCTTTAGTGAAAAGAAGTTAGTTTTGCCAATGTGAGTAAACTCTTGCAAACGTTTTATGTTATTAACAGAAGTTTACTTAATGCTTATGCTTATTTAAGCATGATATTCTTCAAATGCTTAGTGAGCATTGACGCAACGCAAGAATTTCTACACTTAGTTTAGTTGCTTTCAGTATCTGCACCTTAAGTTCTAACTGCAACGCATTTTATAATAACTCAGTGTTCATGCTCTTTGCATGTTGTGTGTACTTGAAAAGTTGTTGCGCACTGATGATTTCTCTCCCGTTTCAGAGTTTATCTGATACCCCCGCGCGCTGTCTCATTCACCGGTGCGCGCGATCCACGCAGGGTGGAGGGGTTTATAAGGCAGCGCGAGGAGGCCACACGCCACTCCGACTCAAACACTTCAGACCACAAGCAGCAAGACTCCGAAGCCGAGAGTACAAGTACCAACCGCGACAGCAGAAAAAGCAGACCGAGAAAAGCGAGCCTCCGGAGCTCCGCGTTCGTTCTTTGCCCGTTATTCGCTCGCTCGCTTTCGCTGGAATACAGAAGCAGCCGAAGCAGCATTAGAAGAGGTTGGTAGTAAACTCTCTGGAGTTTGGTCAGAGTCGCTTTGTGCCGTTGCGCTTGTGGAAGTGAAGTGCACCGAGACTTGAACATCCAGCCCGGGACGTCTGGACGCGTTGTGACCCGTTCCCGCATCCCAGCATTCCCGCGGAAGACTTTGAGACTGTCGGATGGAGAGCGCTTGTTAGACACGCTAGAGTACCTCAGTAACAGGTAACAGAAGCTGCCGTTTGTTTTAATGCACATGTGATCAAGGATGGTCTTGGTTTGGTCAGTGGTGCTCAACTCTCTCGGTGTGAGTCTGGATGCATGTATTTATGGATGGTGCTGAAGCTGCGCCGCTGTCCGCGGTGCTGAAACGCTCTTTACATTCGCTGTGCCGCTGTCCGTGACACTCGCTTCTATAAGCTGATGCTGTGTTAAGCTATTTGTCTTGTATTGAGTTTGTGTATCTGGCTTTAGTGAAAAGAAGTTAGTTTTGCCAATGTGAGTAAACTCTTGCAAACGTTTTATGTTATTAACAGAAGTTTACTTAATGCTTATGCTTATTTAAGCATGATATTCTTCAAATGCTTAGTGAGCATTGACGCAACGCAAGAATTTCTACACTTAGTTTAGTTGCTTTCAGTATCTGCACCTTAAGTTCTAACTGCAACGCATTTTATAATAACTCAGTGTTCATGCTCTTTGCATGTTGTGTGTACTTGAAAAGTTGTTGCGCACTGATGATTTCTCTCCCGTTTCAGAGTTTATCTGATAATGTCTGCAGCGCATGCACGAGCGAGCGGCTCGACTCTGCACGCTCACCGAGTCATTTGTTTGCACATAGCGAGAAATTAATTTATTTCTTATTTGATCGCATCTCACTGCAAACAGCTTGATTGTTGATTATGTTGCAATGCATGGTTTAACTCATTCTGAATGTAGATAAAGAAACTCATTAAATGTTTTTGCAAAGTATTCGTCCTGCAGGTGTGTGTGTTTTTTAATGAGTGTTGTTTGTCAAAGAGTGTGTGTTTGGTCATGCACACAGCGATGGGGTGTTTGTGTTATTGTTCTGACAGCACTAGACACACATTGAGATGTCTCAGCAGCC
>NW_015554109.1:35484-41498 GCF_001515605.1 Sinocyclocheilus anshuiensis | reverse complement strand
GCAGGTGTGTGTGTGTGTGTGTGTCTGTCTGTGTGTGTGTGTGTGTGTGTGTGTGTGTGTGCTATTGTTCTGACAGCACTAGACACACATTGAGATGTCTCAGCAGCAGATCTGAGCTCACAGATGGCTCTGCGTGTGCTTGGCAGAGTCGTGTGTGTCTCAGACTTTCCCAGGATTAAAAACAAAGTGTCTGTGTTTCTTTAGATCAGATGCAATCTAACATTCATCCCAGGATCAGACCAGCCAGAAGACATCAGGGGTTAATGAGCGTGCTGGCTTCACTTGCACGGATTCACATAAACTCTGTGCAGCTGTCTCTCTCTCCGTCTCGGTCTGTCTGTCTCTTTCTCACACACTTCCTGCTGACTCTACTTCAGCTCTTTCGAAAATCAGCTGTTTCCATAACTACAGATGTAATTTGTAATTTCAGCCCCCTATTTGGGGTATAGAAAGAGGTTGAGTGGCAGAGCTGAAGTACTCTCATTTTCTGTAGAGTCGATAGTTCCCGGATCCTCAAACTCAATGGAGTGCAGAAAATCATACATGAGCTGCATTAGTGATGTAATTGAAGACAGCTAACAAAACAGAGCAGCAATTTATCTCATTTTGTACAACTGTTGAGCTTTAGTTTTTCAGGCTCACATTATCAGTTCAGAAAGAGGAAAGTGATAATGAAGATGAGGGGTCATTGGTTCCCTGAGAAGGACCTCTCACAGCTGCTCTCTCTCTTTCGTCTCGCTCATGAATGAGCGTCTTTGAGCGAAAGAGAGTGATGCGCCAGAAAACGAGGCAAGTTCTATAATAGAGCGAGGGACTGTGCTTGGAAAGAGAGGGGTGCAGCTTATAATGCACAAAGATGCTCCACACGTTTCTCGAGCACCTGTAGCTATGGCAACAGTCAGACTTCGAAAGTTCCACAATCGCTGCATTCTGTCAGGGAGGGGGCATGTGTTCCTGCAGAAATATCCTGCTTTTTCGCTGTGAGAATCTTTCCAGCGCTGAACTTTCGTGGGTGAGAGCTAAGTCTTCGAGGACGTCAGTTTGACGCAATCGGCTCTGCCACGTGTGAAAGCGTGGGCAGGAGAGAATGAGAGAGCAATGCGGAGAGAGATTCCTGTGAAGGGCACTGTAATTATAGTCTGAGTGTAATTGCAGTGTGCACATTAGCGGCAGCACTCTGACAGGGCTTGTTCGAATGCATACTAATGCTAATGGAGGGTACAGCTCTCGACTACAGATATGATTCAGATGGCAGACCTGTTCCAGTATGATAATTACAATGACTGTTCTACTATGATTGACAAGTGCTAACTCTGAGTGCCTTCTGTTTCTTGTTTTCCCACAGATATGGCTCCTACTATCTAGTTAAGAATCAAACCCTCCATCCACATTTACCGTAGTAAAAAGTTCAAACCCCTGCCATATCAAAGAAGCCCAGTTAACTCCTATCAAAGGGTCCACCCGTCCTCCTGAAGCGAGAACATGGAGTGGTGGTTCGTCTCATTGGCGCTGTGCGCTTGTATGTGCGTGATGTTCGCCCCGGGCATCTCCACTCCCTCTGGGCCAGCATCCGCCACCTGTGCCACCCTGGAGCAAAGCCGCTTCTTCGGTGTGTTCTCCTCTAAGACCGCCCTGTCGTCAGCGCCGTGCTCCTGGACCCTGCAGAACCCCGATCCTCGCCGCTACACCGTCTACATGAAGATCACCAAGCCTACCGAGTCCTGCACCCCACGACAGATCCGGACCTTCCAGTTCGACTCATTCCTGGAGACCTCTCGCACATACCTGGGCATGGAGAGCTTCGACGAGGTGGTCCGACTGTGCGACGCTTCCTCCGCGGTGGCCTACCTGGAGTCCAGCAAACAGTTCCTGCAGGTGCGGAAGGTGATACCAAGTCTTGGTATGGAGCCCGGGGAGGAAGACGAAGGGAACAACGAAGGCAGCCAGTTCAACGCTGAGTTTCTAGTCGTGGGGAAGAGGAATCCGAGTATGCCAGCCTGTGAGATGCTGTGTCAGTGGCTGGAAGATTGCCTAGCAACCAGTACCCACGGAAACCCCTGCGGCATCATGATGACCCCCTGCCAGTGTTGGGAACCGCCCAAGAGGAAGACAGCTGGCTGTTACAGGGGTGGAGTCTACACCGAGAAGTGCTCGCCCACCGTTAGAGACAGCAACCGCGACGCCGAGATCATGAGTAAGTGTGTGAGATGCAAGATTCCAGTAGCAACTTGTTTGGTTGGTAAAGCTCAGGCAAAACTGTATGCTCTCCTGACAGAAAAAAAACTGTCGATGTGGTTCTGCGGGAGCAGCTTCTCCCCAAGCCTCCGCTAAAGCAATCAATGCCCTGTGCTTGAGGTTGCCATAGCAACCCGCCGGGCTCCAAAAGCACCACATCCAAAGAGCGCCTCGGGTACTAGAGGCTATTCACCCTTTCAAATGGTCGTATCATGTGGTGTCCTGGCATTTGGCCTTCAAAGCTCAGTTTTGCTTAGAAAAGGTTCAGAAGTGTTTGTTTGTCTAAAAGACTTTTCACCCCACTGTTATAGTGGCCGCCTCTTTGATATAAAACCTACATTTATGGCAAAACAATGCCACATTGATTGTCAATAAGTTGACAGGCAAGATTTGATGCCTCTATTGAGCTCCTGAAGTTTGCATGCAGATACCAGAGTTAACCAGCAGATGTCAGCACTGACAGCAGAATTACCATGACTCATTCGCAGCAAATGTCCTTTCATCCACCTCTTCAGCATTACTCACCCACCATGTGCACTTAACAGAAGTGATGTGAAGCTTATCTGTGTGATGTGTTTGCAGAAGGCTGGAACGGGTGGGGCCGCTGGTCCGAGTGCAGTAACGAGTGCGGCGGTGGAGTCCAGGTGCGCAGCCGTGCGTGCCAGCCTGAGGATGGTGTCTGTGAGGGCGTCGTAGAGGAGGGACGGGCCTGCAACCCTCAGCCCTGCATCGGTCAGTTCCATGTCCATAAATGTGCACTGCAGTGAATGCAAGAGCGTGCTGTCGGATCTTACATGTGGGTTTGTGTTGATTTGTGCAGGTCAAGTCCGACAGAGAAGTCAAGGTCTGCGTTCCATCATCGGCCAGCGGCGTGATTCTGATGGCACCATCATGGCAAACCAGGCCCCTCATAAAGGTGTGTGTCTCTTTTGGAACATTAGAAAGCAGTCTGGAAGTGGAGGTGTTTTGCTAAATCAAACTCTTTGTTGTGCTGCAGAAGAGGTCCAGCAGGACACGTGGTCTTCATGGAGCGTGTGTTCCGTGAGTTGTGGTGAAGGCTTGCAATCTCGCTCACGCTCCTGCATGACGTCCACTTACAGCACCCAGTGCACCGGCCCTTTGAGAGAGAATAGACCCTGCAACAACACCGCCGCCTGCCCAGGTACTTCAGATCACACATACAATGCTTACTTTCATTTGTCTGGATCATGGAATGAGGGATTGATTAACGATGCTGTGTTTGCAGTGAACGGAGCGTGGGACGAATGGGCTCCCTGGAGTTTATGCTCGTCCACTTGCGGTCGTGGATACCGTGATCGCGTCCGTACCTGCAAACAGCCTCAGCACGGCGGAGAACCCTGCCGCGGACCTGTCAAACAGACCAAGTTCTGCAACATCGCTGTCTGCCCAGGTCAGTCAACTGACCGCTATTCCAGATCTCAACACCAGATGGCACTGTTCACCATAATAACACAAGCTCTTTTCAAATGCAACAAGGAAGATGACTTTGGAGCTTTAGTAATACTAATTTATTCTGTCTTTCCCCTCTCCGTAGTTGACGGCTACTGGAACGACTGGTCCGCATGGACTCCTTGCTCTGCCTCTTGCTCAAATGGAACGATGCAGAGAACTCGTGAGTGTAACGGCCCCTCGTACGGAGGCTCGGAGTGCAGAGGAGAATGGCAAGAAACCACCAACTGCTTCCTCAGAGATTGCCCAGGTACAGTATTCCTCCCTAAATGTTTTCTAATGCATGAAGTATTTCTCGTGAATAAAATGGCTCTGCAAGTGTTTTTATGAAAGATACTCAAGGGTGTTGTCGCCCTCTAGTGGACGGGAGATGGCTGTTGTGGAGCTCATGGGGCAGTTGCAGTAAGTCCTGCGGTGGAGGCCATCAGCTCAGACAGAGAGTGTGTGAAGGACCTTTCTTTGGTGGAGAGCCATGCAATGGAGATAAATCAGAACTGAGAAACTGCAACGAGAAGCGGTGCCCAGGTGAGAACTCAAACCAGATGTTTTAATCGCAGCAATCTATGCGCCATTTTTGAGGCAGCATCGTTAAGTGCTTTAAAATGTGTCTCGCAGAACCTCACGAGATCTGCGGAGAGGAGAACTACGGCAGTGTGGTGTGGAAGAAAACGCCCGCGGGCGACACGGCTGCCGTGTCTTGCCCTTCTGATGCCACAGGTAGTGTTCAGAGATCTCAGTCATACAGCGCTCTAGTTTTTGTGTGTCGAATGTGGGTCACGGCCTGATTTTAGTGAAAGAGACAGTCCCCTCCTCTGGATAGCATTAACCCTGCTCTCCCTGACTCCTGCAGGCCTGATCCTCCGCAGATGCACACTGGACGCCGTGGGTCTGGCCTTCTGGGAGAACCCCACTCACATCAAATGCATCTCCAAGGAATTCCAGGACATCCAGACCCTGGTAAGCCTGACGGAACACCGTTAACCACATGCATACTAGCACTTCATGTTGGCCTAAAGGCCTCAGGACAGAGCTCTCAAGCATCCTTCTCCTTCCAGATGCGTGATCACATGACTCGGTCTCAGAGCGGTCAGCTGGTTGATGGCGTGTCTGAGGTGCTGTCTAAAGTGAGGATGGTGTCGACTGACAATATGAAGTACAGCGGCGACCTGCTGGCTGTGATGGAGGTCCTGAGGAACGGCACGGAGATCTTCAGAGGCTCAAAGATGAGCCTGAGCAATGCAGATGTGGAGGTACGCAAAACCCAAGCACATAACGATGATGGGAAAAGTGTATATGATAGAAGAACTGATCTAATAACCTTGATTTGTTTGACCCACAGAATTACGCTCACACCATCAGTAACTTACTGCAGGAGACACACCGAGAGAAATGGAACGAAGCTCAACTGGTGAGTCATCATACCAAAAAAGGGTGAAAGGAGAAATAAGAAGCAGAGAAATCGAGCGCACCCACATGCTAATCTGCGAACGCAGACAACGCCAACACCTCACACGCCTACACACACACGTCAGAGACAGCGCTAACACACACGAATGAATCAGTCACCAGACCATTCGGAGAAAGAACTGAGAGATTCTCTAAGTGTGCATGTTATTTTAGTGCTATTCATGTACTATCATAGTATTTATACATTTTATTTTTATATTTTCTGTTTTTATTTTAATTTTAATTAAAGATTGTTGCAGTAATTTTGTTAGTTAGTAGTAAGTTTTGTTTTAGTGATACTGCCATTTTTTTAATATTTTTATTTAACTTTCGTTTATATCTTATATTGATATTTAAATATATATCTATATAATTCTATGCATATATATTAAATAATTATTATATTTAATTAAATGTTTACTACTACTAATTACTAAAACTAACTACTAATACTTATTTTCATTTTTAGTAAGTTTAGTACTTCAACTTAAAGTTAGTTTATTTCGGTCAGTTTTTTAAAGTTTAAGTTTTTCATTTAATATTAATATTTTATTTTATTTCAGCTTTATTTTAGTTAATGAAAATGATTTTATAATAGTTTTGGTTAGCAATAACAATGCTGTTTTGCTCTGCTGCAGATGGGCGCAAACATCAAGGAATTCTTCAGTCTGATCGAGAGCTTCATTGACATGATCGGACGTCAGATGAGAGATTTCCAGGACATCTATGAGATCACAGACAATCTTGGTGAGTGTGAAATGGGTCTCGAGTGTGGGACAGCAGGTGGAGATATGAGTGCAGCACATGCTGTGTGTGTGTGTGTGTGTGTGTGTGTGTGTGTGTGTGTGTGTGTGTGTGTGTGT
>NW_015554109.1:3191-32089 GCF_001515605.1 Sinocyclocheilus anshuiensis | reverse complement strand
TTGTGTTTATGAGTGTGTGTGTGTGTGTTTCAGGGTAAATGTGTGTATGTGAGTGAGTGTGTGTGTGATTATTAGTGTGTGTGTTTCAGGGTTAATGTGTGTGTGATTATGAGTGTGTGTGTGTGTGTGTGTGTGTGTGTGTGCGTGTTTGACTGGTGTTTTCTGACCGTTCCTTCAGAGCTCAGCATCCAGAAGCGTCCACGAACCATGACCTCTGATGTGACCTTCCCCCTGAAGGGCTGGCGTGGGATAATCGATTGGGTGCGCAATTCAGAAGAGAAAGTCACAGTGTCCCGCAGAGCTCTGAGTCTAGACGTGCCAGGTACACACACACACACACACACACACACACATATTCTGACATGTGTTTCGTGTGTACTGAGACTAATGCGGCTCTGAATGTGTGTGTAGATGCTGAGCAGAGCACTGGGTTTGTCACCGGGATCGTTCTCTACAGAAATCTGGCTCCCATCCTGTCTTTCCAGAGGTACAAGAGTTAAAACTCTTCTGATTTTAGCGCTTTTTGATTTTTTCAGATTTAAAAAAAAGGGCATTTTCTAGACAAACATCATATGAATTTACTGTTAAATCTCAAAAGTTGTATTCTTGTTAAATAATCAGTTCATTCATATCATTTTAATCAATGTATTATATTTTATTAATATATTAATAAAATATAATATTCATTATTTTATTAATGTATTCAGGATTTTTATTCATTGTTTATTTTACTTATGCAATTTTATTGTTGTTATTAAAATATGTGAACCTTAGAGCAGATAGTGAAGGAAAATCAAAGCAAAGATTAGTGCGGAGTTTCACATGTGACTTTTGACTGATGTGCACCTGATCAATACGAGTGATTCTGATCGATCGATCATCTCTTTCTCCCGCAGCAACAGCACGCTGCTCAACTCGAAGGTCGTCATGGTAACGGTGAAGCCCAACCCTGGCTTCCTGTCGGCACCTGTTGAGATCGACTTCCCTCACCTGCACAATGTGAGTCGCCATGGAAACCAGAGCACGGATGAACGTTCGTTCTGTTCTGTTCTGAACGTGTGTGTGTGCAGTTAAAGACTATGGAGGAAGTGACATATGACACAGATCAAACTCCCCCTAACCAGACCTCTCACGCCCGTCTCTCTCTCTCTCTCTCTGCAGGGCACTGTGAACGAGACCTGCATCGCCTGGGACGAGAGCGAGAGGTGGGTGGAATGCTTGTGATTCTGAGTGTGTGTGTGTGTGTTGTTGTCGCAGCTCTAAAGGTCACACACTCTCTTCTGCCCTCAGTACAGTGTGTCATCCCACACCTCCCTGACAACCGCTAATCATATGCAAATGACCCTTCGCCCCCTTAAACACATCACTTATGACCTCATGAATATTCACAGAACATTCAAAACCTTCGATGGTTCTTTTCACCATCCCACTACCCACACAAACACTCGCACACACTTACTCACTCTCACACACACACAAACACTCACACTCACTTACTCACTCTCTCTCTCTCACACACACACACACACACACTTCTGATCAAAGTTGGGAACCTCATTTCCATCTTTAAATCAAAGCATTCAGATCTCTGAACTCCATATATCTATTAGTATAATATTAGAGTTTTACAAATGTTCATTCAAACAATATTCTATTAAAGTCATGTATTTACAGGGAACATTCTCAAAATGCGCTGGCAAAGTTATGAACAAACGTTTTTGCAGTAAAATTATTAGAATGCTTGTTAAAAGTTATCTGATCTATAATACGGTTTTCATGAAAACGTTTTTCAGTTTAGTTGGATACAATGTATTTTTGGTAGCACAGCATTGACCAATCAGCATTCAGAACACAGCTATCCGTTTCTCTTTTTTCCGTGTGATTTTCCTCCTGTGACACTGGTGTGATTGTGTGGTCAGGGAGTCTTTGTCTCGTGCGTTGTGCTTTTCAGCAGCTGGGTTTCTATTATCTGTCATCTCCTCTGTCCTCGGACACATTGCTGTGATGTTGTGAACACATTTTTCTAATGTTTTACACTTCATATAATCCATTCTCTCAGCGTGCTGGCTCTGAGGGGAGAGGTAATTGATGAGCCTCAGAGAGATCAGAGGGTCAATCTGGCTGAAAGGCCAAGCTCTCAATCACACACACACACACATACACACACACACACACAGACAGAGAGAGACAGACAGAGAGAGAGAGAGAGAGAGACGGGGTTCACATACATCGCTTATTGGTGTGTGTGAAGATCTTTGAATTACACCAGGACTTTATTGGCATGAATGTTTTACATTTATGCATTTATCAGACGCTTTTATCCAAAGCAACTTACAAAAGAGGAATAAAGCAATTCATCAGTTTTACATGCAATATTGCCAAATACAGACTATACGAACACAAAGAGTGCACAAATAGTGATAGAAAGGAAAGCAAATAAATAAGATACTAAAAAATTATTAATGATGCATAACAACAACATAGTATAAAATAAAATGGCATTGGATTTATGCATGAAGAATATTTGCAGCCTTTCAGACGAAACATTCCTTAAAAATAGCTTCTACAAGGGTTTCGCAGTGATGCCATAGAAGAAGCATTTTTAGTTCCCAAAGAACCTTTCAGTCATCAGTTCGATATATAGCTGACTGTTAAAGAGCATCACTGTACTGTGGTCTGGAGCGTGATGTGTGTGTGTGTGTGTGTGTGAGAGAGAGAGAGAGAGAGAGAGAGAGAGAGAGAGAGAGAGTCTGGATGAGCTGCTCTGCTGCTGAGTGTGTGCGCGGGTTTATTTCACAGTGTGTCTAACCTTTGTGTGCGTGTGTGTTTGTGCGCAGCGCGTCTCTGCTCGGCTCCTGGTCCGCGCGCGGCTGCAGATCTGTGTCGCGCGACTCCAGCACCACATGCGTGTGTGACGGACTGTCCACATTCGCCCTGATTGCGCGACCGAACCCCGATCTGGTAAGTGTCCGATCATCAACGGACCGTCTGTGTTTGTGTCCGATCGCTGTGTGTGTGTGCGTGCGTGCGTGTGTGTATGTAAGTGAAAATCGATGCTGCCGTTAACCTCGTTCATCATCGATCGTCGGGTGATCGGATGTGATCGTCTTTTTTTTTCATCTTTATCTAACGACGGTTTGATCGACAGCTGATCGAGATGATGCGGTGTTGTGATCGATCGCTTCTCATCAGGACATCATGATCAGTGATGGATTCGATTGATTTCATGCATGTGTTTGTTCGGTGCTTTAATGCGTTTGTGTGATCGGGATCACTGTTTTTGATCTTTTTGGTGCAGAAGCAGTTGCCATGGTAACCGCACCCGCAGCCTCGCGCTGTAATTCGGTTATCAGCACCAAGCGAAAAAAACAGCCCCGCACTGCAACGCAACGCGTCAAAACAGAACGCTTCCGTTTATAATCACATATGCGCCATGACGGGAGCGCGCTGGTTTGACGCATCGCGTCGCGCAGTGCAAGCGGGTTTAAAAGACCTGTTATATGCCTTCATTTTGTGTGTGTGTGTGTGTGTGTGCGTGTGTGTGTGTGTGCGCGCATTAACACTGATGTTACTGTGTTTCTTCACAGAACATGGATAAGTCTCTGTTGCCGTCGGTTACGATGATTGTGGGTTGCGGAGTGTCGTCCCTCACCCTCCTCCTCCTCCTCATTATCTACGTCTCTGTGTGGAAGTAAGAAACTTACCATTGCGCTTGATTTACCGATTGGATGATTTGTGTACCGTTATATGTATTAACCTGAATAGAAACATGAAATATTATAAACTAAAAAGCCATTAATCTCATAATTAAAGACCAGTTTTTAGAAAGCAGAATGGAACTACAATAGCGTCAAATTCTGAATGATTGGATTTCATTAATTGTTTTTTTACTTCTCAGGTACATCCGTTCTGAGCGCTCAGTGATCCTGATCAACTTCTGTCTGTCAATCATCTGCTCCAATGCCCTCATTCTGATCAGTCAGACGCAAGTGCGCAACAAGGTGAGCCTGGGCCTGACATCGACCATCCGCAGCTCACGTCAGCTCTGATGGCAGACGGCTCACCTCTCGTTCCGTCTGTCTCTCACGCAGGTCATGTGTGCCTTGGTGGCGGCGTTCCTGCATTTCTTCTTCCTGTCCTCGTTCTGTTGGGTCCTGACAGAGGCGTGGCACTGCATTATTGACAGCATGTGCAGTGTTGAGCCTTCACTGACGTCTTTCTGTGTATTTTCAGGTCAACATGGTGATTGGAATTCTGGTTTTCAACAAGCTTGTGTCCAAGGACGGCATCACGGACGTTAAGCTGAAAGAGAGAGCTGGGTAAGAAATACTGTACACACCCGATTAAACGGCCCGAGTACTCCAGCCACACGCTCACCCTGCGGAGAGAGAAAGGTCGCGGAGTCGACCCATCCTGTGGCAAACCTGTGTACGTGTGCAACAGCGAGCTCTTCAAGCAGCTGGATGCCGATCTGGCCCTCGCTCAGGCCGAGAGCGTCTGTTCGGATGGCAGCAGTTATGTGCTCCTGCCCAACACCACCTCCACCCTTCGTGCCAAACCCAAGGACGACTCCAGCGGCTCCAGCAAATACAACATCAGCACTGAGCTCCCGCAGGCCCGTCTCATGCATCTGAGCGGAACCTACGCCGAACCTCAAGCCGCCTACGCCGTCAAGACTCTCCCCGCCGACCGCGTCAGCGTATCGTATTCGGAGCGAGACTCGCCCATTCAGAACATCCACAACATCTCCAGCGAGAGTCACGTGACCAGCAGTCTGGGCGACACCTTCGACTCCATGAACTCCATGATGTCCAAGAGCGAAACCATCTCCACCTTGTCCATGAGTTCTTTGGAGGTCAGTGAGGGGGTAAGAGACGCCATTTATTCTTGCTAATGCCACTGCTGAACACTGCATCTGACGAATTATGCAATGTACATGACACTAAAGTTTGCTGTCGCTCTTTCTGTTTAATTCTCACAGAGGCAGAAATCTCGTTACGCAGAACTGGATTTTGAGGTAGTTACTCCCTACAGAGTTTTCCATTGTAGATGAATGTATATCTACAACAGTGCAGTTTAAACCCTTTCCTCTCTCTGTCATGTAGAAAATCATGCACACACGGAAACGCCATCAGAACATGTTCCAGGACCACAACAGGAAGACGCATCATGCTGAGAAGGACAGGGAGTCTCCGGCGTCCGACAGCAAGGTGAGCCACTAAAGGAGACGGTCATTAGTGGAACTCTCCCATGTTTGCATCAGAGCAGCCATTATTTAATGTCCTGCAGACATGAACTCTCTTACTCTCAATCGTTCGGTCTTTAGAGTAATGCTGTCTTCTCTCTGCAGTCCGTCAGATGGAGTGTTTCCTCTGCTGGAAGCGACAAGACAAACCACAGCGTAAGTGTCTCGATCTTTCGACTGCCTGTGAAGCACGTTTTCTCATCACTGCCAACTGCAGGGTCTCTAACGCTGTTCCCGATGTCTCTTTCCAGGATAAGCAGCAGGGAGCAATGGATCGGTCCTGGGAGAGCATGAGCAGGTCACAGGCGTCTCCTCCTGCCTGGGTCCGGAAGGACATGGAGCCGTTGCAGGCATCTCCTCCGGATCTCCAGGGCGTGGAATGGGAGAAGGCCGGAGCGACCATACCTCTGGTGGGCCAAGATATCATCGACCTGCAGACAGAGGTGTGAGGGCACAGCGTTTAACCCTGAACACCTCGGTCTGCTTTTGATTTGGGAAAGAGAGCGGAAATGAAGGGATGAGCATGCAGAGGGCAGAAGGTAGAGAAGAACCCGAGAGGGGAGCGCTGTACCCGTCTGTCATTTGAATATGTGTCTCTCCGGCTTCAGAAGTAGCTCTCAGCTCAAGATGACACTGACCTCAGTCATTAGAAGGCGTCTGAACAGGGAGAAAGGTTTTCCGAACTCCATGCGAGGAGAGATTCCTGGTTGGTTCATCGAGAGCTTTTCCCAACATGCTTCCATCTGGTCCAGGAGGTGGTGTGGACGCCCGCCTGTGCCCCTTCATTTTTCCGCAATTCCATTTTGGAATGGGAGAATCTTCCCACAGGAGGGTCGAACGCTTTCTTGGCTGCTCGAGATTGGCCCTTTGCGGCCCCTTCCAGAGCGTTCTCTTCGGTCAAGAGGACGACGTCTCCCTTGAGCCTCTAGGGGTTGCTAGCTGTGCCAAATGGACACAAAGTAACTGCCATCGCTGTGGACTTTGTTTTTAGCGCTTTGCGTGAAGAATTTTTGGACGCTTCCATCAAACTTTGGGGAAATAATTGTGCTGAAAACTTGAAAAAGACTATAAAGAGCATTTACTTTCCATGATTCCTCTGTTGTTATTGTAACAAGTTATTATTATGAATGTTATTTCTTTGTTCTCATGATCATGTTATGATTTCGATGATCGTGTTTCTCCTCTTGTCTTCATACCTGTGTTCATCGAGGTTTATTTTTAACTACTGAATGAAACCATCCGTTCATTCCCGAAAACAGCAGCACGACGAACTATCCCAGCATGAGCAGCTGATACTCTCAGCATTCTGGGTAATGTAGTTGGAGCAGCAGTGACTGTGTAGCCTTGGACTCTTTGAGGACGAGCTGTTGTTTCCTCCTCCACTCCATTGGATCAGACCACTGTGTTCCCTCCATTCCCACCAGCGGCTCTTTCTACGGCCTTGTGAACGAAGCCCCAGCACACGTTATGGGCTCCTGCCCACCTGTGAACTTCCGCAGCGCCGGCGGGAGAAATTCCCAGTGCAGTAGTTATGCCAAACAATAGACTGGCATCAGTGCAATATGAGGACAGATGCTTGATGCCCAAGCAGGACTGACATTAGAATCTTGGCAAGATTTTGTTAACCATTTTCAGAGTTTTATATCATCTTTATAGAGCATTTAGAAACCTTTATGACAACACTGTTCACGGACTATATTAGCTATTAAACGAGAAGGACAAAACAAGACGTTGTGTCTTGCTGCTAAAAGAATGTTCAGGAAAGAAAAATATGATATAGTAATAGCCTAGAGATATATCTGACTGTGCTTCAGGAAAATGCCCTAGAGTTTTTTTACTTGATTCCTCCATATTGCTGAGACACTGAACCCTCGGTCGTCTGTACGGTCTCTTGTTTTATGAACCTGTTTGTCTCTGTGTGTGTGCCGATATCCTTCCTCGCGTCTCTACGTTCACGTGAGGTTCCCGATGTCTGTCTGAATCTCCAGCACCAGAGTCTCTGTGTATTTGACTTCCTCTTGTGATTGTACAGTTTTAAGAACAATAGGTGAAAGTGTCTAGTTTCTAATAAAATAAAAGTACTGAAAATTACACAGTGTCTGTTGTTCACTTTCCTGATGAAGTCGTTTCTGCAATACTAGCAGCACCAAGCAGAACTGCAAAAAATCATGACTGTTGGGTTTCCCGAGCACTCCCTCGTCATTGGTCAGTCAAACATCTCAGTCCCGCCCCAAACTCACATGATGTCAGAAGTTGAGATGCCAACAGATCAAACCACCATTGACTCACTCTGAACATGAAACTGACACCACAAACGTCACATACTACAGCTTTAATGATAGCAGTTTGGGGGAAATTCTGCTGTAAGAAGATGTCTTGTTTTCTTGCCTAATGTCTTTTTATGAATAAATATAAAATTATTGTCATCAACATCAATATAATTACTAATTATTTTTCCCAAAAGGCCTATTTCCATTTGGTCTATAGATGAGCAAAACGTTACACAGCAGCAGGATAAATCCAATGACTAACCTATCTATAATTTGGTCGTTAGCATCAGGCTGTTTCTCTCAGGAAAGGAATCTGTTCGTACACAGCAGGCATATTCAGCTCATTACAGATGAAACAAGGTTTCCTTTGTTTACAGGATCGCTATTAATATAAGAGTGCAAAAACCGACCTGAACTGCTGGACACCGCAATAAACTCATTACGTCAGTCGCAGTTTATTTTGTAAAAGGCTATGGTGTTCTGAGTAGTTGCTATTCAGTTTCTGAGGTGTTCTGAGTGGTTGCTATGCAGTTGCTAGGGTGCACTGGGTAGATGCTATGCCGTTGCTAAGGTGTTCTTGGTGGTTGCTATATTGTTGCTAGGGTGTTCTGAGTAGTTGGCATCGCTAGAATGTTCTTGTTGCTTGCTGTAGATTTGCTAAGGTGATCTAAGTGGTTGCTATGCAGTAGCTAGAGTGCACTGGGTAGTTGCTATGCAGTTGCTAGGGTGTTGTTGGATGCTATATTGTTGCTAGGGTGTTCTGAGTAGTTGGCATTGCTAGAATGTTCTTGTTGCTTGCTGTAGAGTTGCTAGGGTGATCTAAGTGGTTGCTATGCAGTTGCTAGGGCGTTCTGGTGGTTGCTATGTGGTTGCTAGGCAGAAGGAAGAAATAAAGACAACCAATGAATGATGATAGAGTTTTCACTTTCATTCATGGACTACACCTTTAATTATTATGATGATTATATTATTGATGATGATGATAATGGTGAACTGTTCTTCTCATCTATCACCCTCTCCATATGCTTCCCCTCACCGCTCATTTCAGTCCTTTTGTTTGAGCCAAAGCTCATGTGTGTCATGCAGTTAGTCAGTGGCATTTAGTATGCGACCCATAATGCACTGCAGCAGCTCTCATGTCAGAGAGGGCTGGATGTAAATACCGAATGCTCTCGGTGCAGCAGGAGTAATTGTGTGCAGGGCTGTTTTTTCATTTCTCATGACGGTATGAATGTGCCACTCAAACATTTGTGTGGGTTTTTGTCTTGTTTCTCTCAAGCCAAGAGAAGGTAATTGCACTGTTGAACATTGTGAGTCACATCATGGTGCTGGCGTGAATGAGAAAGTGGACGCTCTGGGATTACAGCTGCGCTCCTGCGTCACGGCAAAATGCCAGCGGACTTGAGAGTGCAGTTCAGCTCCGCAGGGAACAGCTCTCAACAGCCCAGGGATTCAACCCAATCTACTCAAGCATTCAGCTTACTGCAGTCTGTCAGATCGCTTCAGCTGAGAGAAACGTCTGCTAAAGAACACTAGACTCGTTTTCATCTGTGTTCAGTTAGTGCTGTTAATTTTTTTGTCTTCACCAGAAGGAAGATGGTTAATGGTTGTGATACAAATGGATGAATCTTATTTTATTTTAGTTAATGTATATGGTTTTAATAGATCTGATATGAATGCTACTCTTATGTCAGAGATTTCTATGCTTATTCTTGAAAAACGGCGTAAGTTCCCCTTTGCTTACTTGATTATTGGAGGAGATTTCAATGATATCTGCGTGTTGCAGGTGTCCCTGAATCTAACAATGAGAATGTAAACAATGTAATCCTGGAAATCTTTGGAAATGTTTCCCCAGAATCTAATTCAGTGGACATTGTACACAGACTTGGTCCCAAATCTGCTACAGATCGTTCTCGTCGCATCATTGTCCAATTTACCTCGCGCAGCGTAAGAGACAAAATCTGGAAAGATGCAAAATCTTCTGACTACCTGCGACGGAACAACTACAGGATTTTGGAAGACTTGTCATTGAACATGAAAGAGGAACGCAACAAACGGTGGCCTCTAGTGAAACAAGCAAGAGATGAAGGGAAAAGGGCATAGCAAATGGCTGCAATATAACAAAGAGTGAAAAATTTAAGGGGGTCTGAATACTTTCCGTACCCACTGTAAGTCACTCGTCACTAGTACTAGAGTTGCTAGTCATGTGCTGAAACTTCTAGCAGTAAGGATTCAGTTCAGCATGTGTGTCGTCCCACAGTTTGAATGAGCTACTCAGAACACCCTAGCAACAACATGCCAATCATCCACAACCTAATTCAGTGGACATTGTACACAGACTTGGTCCCAAATCTGCTACAGATCGTTCTCGTCGCATCATTGTCCAATTTACCTCGCGCAGCGTAAGAGACAAAATCTGGAAAGATGCAAAATCTTCTGACTACCTGCGACGGAACAACTACAGGATTTTGGAAGACTTGTCATTGAACATGAAAGAGGAACGCAACAAACGGTGGCCTCTAGTGAAACAAGCAAGAGATGAAGGGAAAAGGGCAGGTTTTAGAGGTGCTTTCGCATACGTAGAAGGTAAAAACAATATAGAGGTAAATGCCCTAACTGCACTTCAGTTCGCTTTAACATACTTTTGTTAATAGAGTGAAATTTGTTAATTTTGCCTTTTTTTTTTTCTTTTTTTTTTATAAAAATAAGCCATGATTGCCTTTGTATTCTGAGCAAGCTCAAACTTGTTAGTCTCTTTCTTTTTCTTATCCTTTGCCTATTTCTAACTTTATAGGTCAATTGTTTGTCTTAGTTTACATCGTTCACTAATGTTAAGTATTTCTTGTTTTTCACTTAATGTTCGCGGGATACGAGATTTAATTAAGAGAAAATCTGTATTTTTGTTTTGTAAATCGTTAATAAATCTGCAAAAATGTCAACAATTCTGTGTTTTTCTGTCAATATGGGGTGCTGTGTGTACATTAATGAGGAAAAAAAATTAACTTAAATGATTTTAGCAAATGGCTGCAATATAACAAAGAGTGAAAAATTTAAGGGGGTCTGAATACTTTCCGTACCCACTGTAAGTCACTCGTCACTAGTACTAGAGTTGCTAGTCATGTGCTGAAACTTCTAGCAGTAAGGATTCAGTTCAGCATGTGTGTCGTCCCACAGTTTGAATGAGCTACTCAGAACACCCTAGCAACAACATGCCAATCATCCACAACACCCTAGCAACCACAGAGAAACTACTCAGAACACCCTAGCAACAACATGCCAATCATCCACAACACCCTAGCAACCACAGAGAAACTACTCAGAACACCCTAGCAACAACATGCCAATCATCCACAACACCCTAGCAACCACAGAGCAACTACTTTGAACACCCTAGCAACAACATGCCAATCATCCACAACACCCTAGCAACCACATAGCAACTACTCGAAACACCCTAACAACCACATAGCAACTTCTAAGAACACACTAGCGGGGGGCGCGCAAGATGGCGCCGTGTTAACACACTCATACCTGTAGCTCGTGAGTTAAGTGAGCAAAGCTCAGTTTTACTTCATAGTTATGTGAAGTATTATAAATAGTTTTTCATGGTTTATTGATTTTTTTTTTGTGCCTTTTTTCTTTTTTGAGTTGTCGGACTTATTATGGGCAAACGTTCTACAAAAAACAGGAACAGAAGTTTCTCGAATTCACCATCGGTAAATCAGGTAGAAACCATGGTCACAACATATGACTGGTCACTGGTCTTAAAGTGATAGTTCACCCAAAAATTCTGTCATCATTTACTCGCCCTCATGTCATTCCAAACCCTTAAGACCTTCGTTTGTCTTAGGAACACAAATTAAGATATTTTTGATGAAATCCGTGAGCTTTCTGACCCTCCATAGACAGCAAGGGTCCTACCACTTTATTCCTCAAATTTGGGAACATAATAAATCAGTTTGTGATATTCCACTTACAATGAAAGAATTGGATGGTGTAATATCAAAGTCCCCTGTAAATACATCTCCTGGCCCTGATGGCCTACCTTTTGAATTTTATAAAGTTTTCTGGGATCACATTAAGGATTTGCTTTTTGAGGCTTTAAAAAAATGCATAGATCAAGGAGAACTAACCACCACTATGAAACAAGGTTTAATTGTTTTAATTCAAAAGCCAAATAAAGATATTCTTAATTTAGATAACTGGAGACCTATATCTCTCCTTAATATAGATTATAAGATTCTGGCAGCCGTGTATGCAAATCGTCTTAAACAATGTCTGGAAGAATTTCAGAAACACAGTCTGGTTTTATGAAAAATCGACATATTTCCAATAACATTCGTCTCATTTTAGATTTACTAGATTATTCTGATCTGGTTAGTAATGATGCCCTTATTCTTTTTTTGGATTTTTTTAAAGCATTTGACACAATTTTATTTTTAAAGCTTTAGTTAATTTTGGGTTTGGTAATCATTTTATTTGTGTTGTTAAAACTTTGTACAATGATATTAATAGCCGTGTTTCTCTTTCCAATGGTACTTCTCCAAGATTCTATGTTAGCAGAGGTATTAGACAGGGATAATCTCCTGGCCCTGATGGCCTACCTTTTGAATTTGATCAAGTTTTCTGGGATCACATTAAGGATTTGCTTTTTGAGGCTTTAAAAAAATGCATAGATCAAGGAGAACTAACCACCACTATGAAACAATGTTTAATTGTTTTAATTCAAAAGCCAAATAAAGATATTCTTAATTTAGATAACTGGAGACCTATATCTCTCCTTAATATAGATTATAAGATTCTGGCAGCCGTGTATGCAAATCGTCTTAAACAATGTCTGGAAGAATTTCAGAAACACAGTCTGGTTTTATGAAAAATCGACATGTTTCCAATAACATTCGTCTCATTTTAGATTTACTAGATTATTCTGATCTGGTTAGTAATGATGCCCTTATTCTTTTTTTGGATTTTTTTAAAGCATTTGACACAATTGAACATAATTTTATTTTTAAAGCTTTAGTTAATTTTGGGTTTGGTAATAATTTTATTTGTGTTGTTAAAACTTTGTACAATGATATTAATAGCTGTGTTTCTCTTTCCAATGGCACTTCTCCAAGATTCTATGTTAGCAGAGGTATTAGACAGGGATGCCCCATTTCTCCCTTCTTGTTTTTACTCGCTGCAGAATTATTAAATCTATATGTAGTTAATTGCACTGGTATCAAAGGAATTCAAATTGGAGAGGAAGAATTAATCATAAGTCAATTGGCCGATGATACATGCATTTTTTTAAAGAATCAGTGTCAAGTAAATTTGATAATTCAAAGTCTAAATAATTTTTCCAAAGCCTCTGGATTAGTAGTTAATGCTAAAAAAAGCGAAATAATGTTTATTAAAGATTCTGATGTGTCCTCTGTTGATGGAATTTTAGTAAAGGATGTTGTTAAATATCTTGGTATTTATATCTGTAAATCAGCCCAAGAAAGAATTTCTTTGAATTTTCATCCTAGATTAGATAAGCAACAGTGGAGATGTTTATGCTTATGTTGATTTTATTAATAAATATGGGATAAATGCTTCAAAACGGGACTATACTACTATTACAAATTCCATTTCTCCTAAGTTGTTCTTTTTAATGAAGTCTTTTAAAATATATTGTAATTCTAAGTTGATTATCCCTCGATTGTTTATTCAAGGGGTTAATATTATGGATAATAAGTGTACAAACAAATTTTTGAGAAACTTTGTTACTACTAATAATGCTTCATCTTTTAAAGCTTATGGAAAGTGGTTGGCACTTTATCCAAATGTTAACTTTCAGAAAGCATGGACAATCCCAAACAAATTTTTATTTAATAATGAAATAAAAGAAGTTCATTTTAAAATTATTCATCATTATTACCCCTGCAACAAATATTTAAGTACATTTATACAAAATCTTTCTCCACTCTGTTCTTTTTCCCAAGAAGAGGAAGAATCTGTTTCACATTCATTCTATTTCTGTCCTTATACTAAACAATTCTGGCTTCAAATTTCAGCATCTTTACTTCTTGTATTCTTTCGGCTATGTAACATTTCAGCAGTTAAGGTTCTCTTTCATTCTGTTGTTTCTGACAATAGGGAGCTAGAGGATGCCCTGGACTTTATTTGTATGATGGGAAAATTCCACATTCACAAAGCAAGATGCCTTAATTTTAAACCTAATTGTAAAATATTCACTTCTGATTTACTTTTGTTTTACTCATCACTTCAAAAAATCTCCTCTAATAAAACAGCCTTAAAAACATCCAATCTTATAAAAAAAATCATAAATAAGTTGTAACTTTTATGATTGTAAAATAATTGTATATTTGTTTACCTTTTAATTGTTTTTGTATCCCCCATGTGTTTATGCATATGTTTATGTTCCTGTTCTAATAAAAAAAAAAAGAAAAAAAAAAGAACACACTAGCAACAACATAATCACCAAAAACACCCTAGTAACCACCAGATTGCCCTAGCAACTGCATAGCAACTTCTCTGAACACCCTAGAAATTGCATAGCAACTACTCAAAACACCCTAGCAACAGCATTGCAACCACCAAGAATACTCTAGACAACTGCAAAGCAACTCCTCATAACACCCTAGCAACATAGCAACCATACACAATGCCCTAGCAACCACACAGCAACTACTCAGAACACCCTAGCAACAACATAACCACCAAAACTACCCTAGCAACTGCATAGCAACTTCTTTTAAAACTTTAGCAACTGCATAGCAACTATTCACAACACCGTAGCAACAACATAAACACCAAAAACACCCTAGCAACTGCATAGAAACTGCTCAGAACACCCTAGAAACAATATAGCAATAACCAACAATGCTCTAGACAACTGCATAGCAATCACTCAGGACACCCTAGTGACTGCATAGCAACTTCTCAAAGCACCTTAGCAACTACATAGCAACTACTCAGAACACCCTAGCAACGTGACGTGAAGACGTGAAGACGTGAAGTGACATGTGGCCAAGTATGGTGACCCATACTCGGAATTAGTGCTCTGCATTTATCCCATCCAAAGTACACACACACAGCAGTGAACACACACACACCGTGAACACACACCCGGAGTAGTGGGCAGCCATTTATGCTGCGGCGCCCGGGAAGCAGTTGGGGGTTCGGTGCCTTGCTCAAGGGCACCTCAGTCGTGGTATTGAAGGTGGGAGAGAGCGCTGTACATTCACTCCCCCCACCTACAATCCCTGCTGGTACGAGACTCGAACCCACAACCTTTGGGTTACGAGTCCGACTCTCTAACCATTAGGCCACGACTTCCCCCGCAACCACACAGCAACTGCTCAGAACACCCTAGCAACAACATAACCACCAAAACCACCCTAGCAACTGCATAGCAACTTCTTTTAACACCTTAGCAACAGCATAGCAACTATTCAGGACACCGTAGCAACAACATAAACACCAAAACACCCTAGCAACCACCAGAACACCCTAGAAACAACATAGCAACAACCAGCAATACTCTAGACAACTGCATAGCAACCACGCAGAACACCTTAGCAACTACTCAGGACACCCTAGCAACAACATAACCACCAAAAACACCCTAGTAACCACCAGATCACCTTCGCAACTGCATAGCAACATCCTGGACAAACTCCATTTACAGCAGAGCTGCCCAGTCCTGTTCCTGGAGCTTTCCAGCCCTGCTCTGTAATGATCCAGTGCTGCTGGAGACCTCCAGGAGCAACTGACACTTTGCATTATTTGTTCCACTCTAGTTCATCATCAATTTGTTGATTTATTACCATCTGAATACTCTCTCTCTCTCCTCAGGTGTGTTTGTGAAAGCGTGTGGAACTGTCCTCTCCAGCCATTATCACCATGGCAACATAAAGCACCCAGACTCTTCTCTGCAGCTGCTCTGTAATGATCCAGTGCTGCTGGAGACCTCCAGGAGCAACTGACACTTTGCATTATTTGTTCCACTCTAGTTCATCATCAATTTGTTGATTTATTACCATCTGAATACTCTCTCTCTCTCCTCAGGTGTGTTTGTGAAAGCGTGTGGAACTGTCCTCTCCAGCCATTATCACCATGGCAACATAAAGCACCCAGACTCTTCTCTGCAGCTCGGTTACTATGGTAACATGATGGGCCTCAGGAGCATCTAATGGCTCAACAGCTCTCAGCTGATTTCATCTGATCATTCCTCCACCAGCTCATCGTGTGTGTGTGTGTGTGTGTGTGTGTGTGTGTGTGTGTGTGTGTGTGTGTGTGTGTGAGAGAGAGAGGTCAGTAGGTCAGGATGGTCTCGACTGTCAGACCCCAGAGAAACATGTTATTTCTAAGATGTTACTCTTTTATAACTCTAGAGTCTTAACTTTATGCTCAGTTGTGTTTCATGTAAGTATGGACTCAGATGTTTCTCCTCAGATTCCTCTGGAGGAATAAAACAGACTCAAAGGAGTCAGTGAGAGTGGAGAGCCGAAGAATGAATGTAGAGCAGCTCAGATCATCTGATGAGAAATGAGTTCATATCGAGACCGTGCAATCAAAAGATCTCAATATGAACTCACTCACGTTCTCGACCAATCTGAACACAGTTTGAGACATTGTTGAGATCAGTTTCCTTTCAGTAAATGCTCATTTCGAGGTTCTTTGTTTGAGTTCTGATCAGAGTTTCCCCAGCTGATGCTGCACTCATCCCCATCATGTCTGCATGCAACACGCTTTTATGGCAGACTGATGTTGGACTGCAGAATGACCTCACCTTGTCATTGGTTGCCAGGAAACCATTTCCATTGGCAACAGCAGAAGTGGAACAGAGAAGAAAGAGAGAGCATATCATATTATTGAAGGACGGCGAACCTCCGGAAGTCCATATAGAGACGCCGCATGCTCTCAGAGTTCAGCTGTGCATTACACGATTCCTGTTATTCACTGCTCGGAAGCTTTTGCGCAGGTTATGCTTCACGAAGTGTGTCATAATCAAAGCATTCTTCACGTCTGTGATGTTTGAGTGGTGATAGTTCATGATGTGCACTGCTGACTGGAAGCTTTGAGCCTATAAAGGGATAGATCAGCCACAAATGAAAACCCTGTCATGGTTTACTCCCCCTCAGGATCCAGTGCTTGTCTGCTGTGATGCTGGAGACACTGCCCTCTCCTGACCATTGTTTTCTGAGGATGATACGCTATATGTTACATGAGCTTTATCATGGACTGTAAGCACCTAAGCGTTAACATTCAGTTTTATACAGTGCAGACAAAGAGTTTCTTCCTCTGTGTTTTTGTCTTGTTTTCCAGTTCTAATATTTAAGTCAATATCTGCAGAAAAATAATCTTGTTTTCCTAATGAGTTACGTTTGTGTGGCAGATTTTCTTTTTTTCTTGTTTTAAACATTAATTCTCTTAATTTTGATACATTTTTCAGAAAACAAGACTTAATATCTTAAGGTCAAGGTCAAGTTTATTTATATAGCCCTTTAAAACAACATAAATGCTGACCAAAGTGCTGCACAACATACGAGACAAAAACATCCTCATACAATACAATTTAAATACTAATAAAATAAATCAAAAGAAAACAGAACAAAATTGAATAAAGTTAAAACAAAACAAAACATTACCATGCAAAATAAAACAAAATAAAAAATAAATATTATCAAATTAAGCATATGCCTGAGGAAAAAAAATATGTTTTAAGAGAAGATTTAAATGTGGATAGAGTAGGGGATAGTCTAATAGACAATGGTCTAAGTCATCTTGCTTCTTAAATAAATATATCTTTATTTTAAAAAAAGTTTAGTTATTTGAACTAGAAAACAAGACAAAAATACTGAGTGAGAAGATCATTTTTGCAGATGCCGCTACACTGTAAACATTATTTTTCGAAGTCCTAAATAAAACAAAGATTATTTATATCCTATTTTCTACTACTTTTTAAAATTAACATTTAATTCGATGTGTCGCTTGCTGTTTCTTTGTGGGGGGGAGGTGTAGGAAACTATTTCTATTTCTATTAAATTTCACTAATAACTACAGTGTATGTCAAAAGATTTTCAAATAAAAAGTAAGATGTGAAGCATCACAAATGTCAAGGGATTGTTGGCCAAAAAGCATGACTTTTGCAACTCTGACCCACTATTTGAATTGATCCTGCGTGTGTTTAGCATTAACTCAGTCTCTCTGAACACAAAGCCATTCTTGAAAACGTTGATTAATTTGCATGAGAACTAGTTTTGACTTCTGACAGCATGATTTATACTGAGTGATGCTACCATAAAACATCCAGAACAGAGGCCAGCTGAACGAGTTCTTCTCTTCTGCGCACAAAAGAAGACATTTTGAAGAATGTTGGGAAAGAAACAGTTGCTGGTTGCCTTTGACTTCCATGATATGAAAAATATTAAAATACTATACTAATACTAATAATACCGGGGAGCAAACTGTTCATACAGGCTTGGAACAACATGATGGGTGAACTACTTTAATCTTTAACGTCCTTAATAATGTTATTTACACTATTTAATATATGTATTTATATAAGGTTATATCACTTATTTATACATCATTCATTTCTGTTTGTTGGATTAATAATCATTAGTTTGTGCCGTGTTTCTGAGCCGGAGTTTATTGTGATGAGCTTTACGAAACAAGACAACAGAACTGCATTAATCCTGAAGTCAGGACAGAATAAATCAATCAAACACAGCTAAAACAGATTTGCTAGAAACAATTAAAGTTTTAATATAGCCACTGCTGATTCATATGATACTGTATATACTCATATATCAATTACAAACACCTTTTTTGTGCTGTCGTTACAGAGAAATGTGCCTAAACATATATTTGTGAAAGAAAATCATAGTTTCACTAAATAACATTCAAATATGACTGCATGGAAAGATGCCTCTGCGCATGCGCGGTGCGGCTGCTCTCCGGCCGCCAGGCGGCGCTGCTGAGCCTCTTTGATCCGGTTCGCTCTCTGCTCGCTTATTTCCGTGTTCCGATCTGCACAAGGGCAAACTCTTCTAGTGTTGCGGTGTGTTCCAGTCATGCCTCGACTGCTGCTCAGAGGCGCTTTCAGAGGATATTTCACCTCGCCGCTCCGGATGGGATCCGATCAGGTAACTTACTGAAGGCTTGTGAAGTTCAGACGTTTTCAGCATCAGTCCTCATCTGTGTTCGAGAAACACTCGTGCCTGTTTGAAACAACAGCAATAGTGCATACATGACTACATATATATATTTTGAGTGGAATATTCTAAGGTTTCAACAACTAATCGATTAAATCGACGATAACCCGATTTGATAACGCATTTGAGGATCGATTAATTGCACCAGCAGTGAATAATCGTGTCTGAAAACCAGAGCTGGCAGATTACTTGAACATTGTAATCCGTTTCTGATTCCAAATTTCACGAGACAAAATGTAGTTAGTAAAGTAATCCACGTTACGTTACACATTTTCGGTGATGTACTTTTACTTTTGATCTAACTCGTTTATCACATTGATCTTGTACCATATTGATATAAAATGCAAATAAAAAGAACATTTCTTGTTAGTAACGTAATGACGTGCACTAAACACTACATTATGTTAAGGTTTCTCAAACTATGGTTTGTGATTTTAATGAAAATATAATAATTAAATCATTTTAAAATAACAACAATAAAAAAAATTAATAATTTGTTTACCTGCAGTGAACATGCAAATGTGTTACTTGATTATTAACTTATTAACTAAAATCTCAGGGAGGGATTCAAGTAAATCTATTTGGTGAACGAGATTCGGCTGACAAAAAAAAGTTTGGGAATCCGTGCATTGCATGTAAATAATAAATCATGTGCATTTATGCATTTTAATGTGTTAGAAAGACAAAGCCTTCAAAAGCTGTAGTAATACATGGTTAAATATCCACTGAGTGATAATTCAAATAAACATTAATGTGTTCATCAGTAGTTGACGCAATGTTGAGAAAACGCTTCTTAAAATTAAAATGATTTCTGTAAATCCAGTGCTCAAATGCTGTGTGGCCTAATTATAGTCACCTGACTCGTTACTGGTCTTTGCATGAATGTCCACAAAACTGAACACTTTCTGAGTGTACTGAGTGTTTCTGTTTCTGACTCTTTTTAATTACTTTTTGTGTTTTGTTTTTTCCGCTAATGAACTTTAAACGATATGTGTTTTTGCGCTGGTTTAGGCCTGTTATGGATAAATATAACACTAAAACCACCATCACGTGGCGCTAAATCCCTGTCTTGAGTGATTCATTAAATCATTCATTCAAACGATTCGTTCAAATCGTTCAGAACCGAAGCGAGCCACTGTCTTTATGAATGGATCGTTGAATGATTGCTTCATGATTAATCAGATTAACCGATTCGTTCAGGAACGAAACACCAGACGCACGAATGTTCTGCTTCGGCTTCATTTGGAACTAATATAACAATATTGTTTCTACAATGTAACTCACTCGATGAGAACTTCTTGTTTGTTGAACTTTTACTGTTGTATAAAATCAATCATAATTGCGATCACGCTCATACGCTGATATTCTGGAAAGCGCTCTGATATTAATTAACTACATCATATCTATATCATATCAATGCTTTTGGACTCTCAAGAGGTGTTTTTGTTTGTTTCTCGCAAAATGAGTGACGTACTCGATAATGTCAGCTCACATATAGTTAAAACAACAATTACGATATTATCGTAGACGATAAATATCGCACACCCCTAAAAAGTATAAATGTAATATGTTCAGATGAGAACGTGTTCCTCCTACCAGTTAACTTATGGTCTGTGCTTTTCTTTTTCTTTATAATTTTTAATTTAGTGATTTTAATTTTCTAATTGGTAGCCACCTGTTTACATTTTAACCACTTTTTTTGCACGGCACATAATGTTTAATTGCACACAACCTACATAGATGTGTTTGTTCTCATTGCCTTCAAGTCACACATTGTTTGGAGGAAACACCGGGAAGAATGTGGAATAACAGTTTTTTTTCTTCTTTTCGTTTGTGCGATTAATCGAAAAAATAATCGACGGATTAATTGCTTTTCAAAAGAATTGGTCGTTGAAGCTTTAAAATATTCCTGAAACAGAGTCATTGTGATTATAGCATGTGTTTACAACGGTCTCAGCCGAACGTGTTTTCAGTTTTCATCCGATTAATCGAAACAGTACTCACCAGATTAATCGATTATCACACCGTGCCGTCTGTGTGTCTGCAGCTGGGTGAGCTGGGCGGAGGAGCGGGGAAAGGCGGAGGAGCGGGCGGCTCGGTGAGGGAAGCCGGAGGAGCCTTCGGGAAGAAGCAGGCTGCGGAGGAGGAGCGCTACTTCAAGTGAGTTTCAGTCTCGTCTTTAACATCATATTATCTGTGGACTCGAAGAGATCGCCGAACACGAGCAAGTCAGATCAAGCAGGTGAAGACTCGTGTCAGTACTAATGATGAAGCGCTTCCACAGGCAGAAGGAGAAGGAGCAGCTGATGGCTCTGAAGAAACATCACGAAGAAGAGATCGACCATCATAAGAAGGAGATCGAGCGTCTGCAGAGAGAGATCGACAGACACAAGGGAAAGATCCGGAAGCTCAAGCACGACGACTGAAGCTCCACCATCATCATCATCATCATCACGTCTTGTGCCTGAGACCGTCTCTCTCTCTGTAACCGCCGTCATTCGCATGATTCCATACTTCAGGAATAAACCAATGTTGAATAAACCATTTGAAATGGTTTCAATCTGTTGCTGGTATGAAAAATAAAGCATTCTGAGTTTATCTGAAGCACAGACCTTTGATTCATTCATGCTGCATACAGTACTTTTGTGATGTTTATGGTGTTTTGGAGTCATGCATGTTTGAAACAATGACAGGATTTTCATATCTGGGTGAAATATGCTCATTATAGAATGTTTAACTGTCTTTTAACTGATTTTCTTAAATTGACTTTCTTAAATGCAAAACATTAAAAAAATTGTTACTTGGATAAAACAACTTCCAGTTAGTTTCTCTTTTTAATTTAGTTTATCTTAACTTTCTCTAGTAAAATAACAAACTTAAACTGAAATTAAAGCTGCAAGCAGCGTTGAAAGGGCCCTCGCACCCCAGTGGCCTTAGGAAAACAGTGAACGATGAGCCGTGTGCATTTAAAGTGCTAAATATAAGAGCAATATCAAATGCCGAAGTCATTTATATGTGCCGAAATCCCTGTTGCCAGCAGGTGGCGCTATGGCTATAACTGAATATGGGCATGTGTTCAGGACTGAACGCCTATCAAACGTGTGAATTTGGGGCAGATTTGACATTGTTTGTCTGAGTTACAGCAACTTCCTGTTTCGTGGTGGAACATCGAACTTTGTAAGGCCGCCAGGGATACGCCCTTCGACGAAAACTCAAGATCTTCGCAATTTAGCATCGCAAAGGCCCTATGATTACACGCACCAAATTTGAAGATGATCCGATTAAAACTGTAGGAGGAGTTTGTTAAAGTACGAGGCCTGAAAATGGCAAAAACGGCACAAAATTTGCAGAGAAAATTAAAAATAACTTACTGTTGCGTTTAGGACTTCACTCCAAGAGACTTTTGTGTAGGTATTGGGACATTACATGAATGTACTGAATTTCGTACACGTACGGGAAATGTAGTGGGAGGGGTGCTTCGTTGAAATGTTATAGGTGGCGCTATCGAGCCATTTGGCCACGCACAATTCTGAAACCCCTATCAGATGTACATTTTTGCCAGTTCTAACACGTGTTCAGTTTCATGAGTTTTCGAGCATGTTTAGGCCCTCAAAAATGCAATTCATTTTGGAGAAGAAGAAGAAAGAGCGATTCCAAGAGGGTCCTCGCCATAGACATGTGTACCTAGATGCCTCATTAGCGATTGTTTCTTTTCTTTTTTTCTTCCTTTATTAGGATTAGCAACAAGTATACAAAAATATACAACCCTAGTAACAACAAAATCACAAAACAAAATGAAATAAAAAAAACAACAAACATACAGGGCCAGGGGCAATATAAATTACATTATATAACGTAAAGGTGCCTCAAAAGGCACTTTTTAACAACCAGGCAAAAGGTCACAGAGCAATTGTACATTATAGGAAAGAACCAATATTATAAGATGCACACAGTGTTATCAATTTTAAGGCTTTAACATTGCTGGAGGTAGATATTGTTTCCAAGTAATACTTCAGATCTTTAAAAAATATAAGAAATAGGGGCTTTACAGACAAACATTTGCACTTATGTATAAAAAATTTTGCTAGCACGGTGTCGTCTGCTAACTGGCTTATGAGAATATGATTATCAGCTATACTGATACTTTGTAAACTACTATTCAACAAATAAAATGTGAGGAGCTGGGATGCTATTACAAACAGGTAGGCAACCCTGGCGATCTCCTCTGAACACTTCAAATCTAGGAGAAGCACCAGATTTAAGATTAATTGAGCAGGTACCATTTTTATATAAAGTGCGGATAGTTTTGCAAAAGAAATCACCAAAGCCAAACTTGTGCAGAGATTGTAAAATACATTTGTGCTCAAGAGAATCAAAAGCGTTATAAAAATCTAAAAAAAGAATAAAACTCTCCTCCTTTACCAATTCGGCATAGTCTAACAAATCTAAGACGAGGCGAATATTAATTATATAATTCTGAAAAAGATGTTGAATCGTTCTATTCTTGAAAGAAGGGCTGAGCGCAAAGCAAATTTTTCCTATCACTGTTTCACAGGGATTAGTCAGGGAAATAAAGGAGGGTACAGAATCAACAGAGTTTTTTAAAAGTGCAATAGCTCCACTGGGAATGGCGTCCATAACTATGGCAAAATCACGTGGGGTGACAGGAATACAATATTTTCTTAAGAACTCAGAATAAGAAAGTAAATAACCATTACTATTTAAAAGCTGAGAAACCAATCAGGAAAAAATATAGATTTATTTTGATAACAGATATCATGGTTATTCCAGATAAAATAACGGTGGGGACTGAAGTTGTGTTTATATATTAAGTGCCAGGCCAATAGCATCATAGTCTAACAAATCTAAGACGAGGCGAATATTATTAGCAATATGCCTTTTAGGGATAAAACCTGACTGGGTTTCATCTATAACTGAGCCCAGCACACTTTTAAGTCTATTGGCTAATATCAAAGCTAAAGTTTTATAATCACAGTTTAATAGGCAAATTGGACGCCAGTTATCTATAAAAAGAATGTCTTTCTTAGGTTTAGGTATTAAAGTGAGTAGTTTCACACGTCAGTAGGGAGTATTCAATGCTTTCTAAATAAGTCTCCAGTAAGAAAGGTGCTAGTTCTTCAGCAAACATTTTGTAAAGTTCGGCCGTCAGCCCATCGGTACCCGGAGACTTGTTGTTCTTAAGAGCTTCGATAGATTCTATTATTTCAGCAACAGTTATATCTCTGTCACAGGTGATCTTCTCATCAATAGATAAAGTCTTAATCCCCTTCAGAGATTGAAAAAACAACAATGCCGAGTCCTCACTATAATTAGACTTGTAAAGCGTAGTATAAAAATTTGCACAAAAAGTACCAATTTGTTTAGGGTCAGAAGAAACTGTACCATTAATGTTCAGAGAGTTAATAGTTACATTTCTAGAATTATTCTTTTCCATTCTAAAGAAGTAAGCTGTGCTCAAGCCGTCTTCTTCTAGAGCGAATAAAGGAGCCATCTGCCCTGTACTTGTATATCGAGTCTAACTTAGTTTGCCATTCAGCAAGTTCTACTAGCTCAGCTTCTGACAAACCATACGGAGTTTTGTTATGAAGGGATACTATTTTAGAAACGATAATCTCCTCTTCCCGTTTTTTAAGTTTAGATGACTGCCAAAATTTCTAGCACATTTGCCAACTTCGTGTTTAAGAAGCTCCCAGTTCAGACCATATTTATTTTCTTTTTTTGCTTTGAGCCAGTAGTATTTAATCAAAAATGAAATGTTATTCTTTAATTGGTCATATGTAAGCAAAGAGGAGTTAAGCTTCCAATAAGAAGCTCTAGGACCTGAGGAAATATTGACTGAGCAAAGAGGATTGAAGAAGAATGGCCCTATGATCATTAGCGATTGTTTCTATGTGCTGTATTGGAACATATTGACGTAAGCCATCCGCCATATTGGAAGGTCAATTTGACGTCATTCACCATAATAATCAATGAATATTAGAATAAGCCACATTCCTTCCATATCTATGGCTCCGCCCCTCTCTCTTTCTCTAATATTCCCTCCGAAGAGAAATAGATCCGTTCCCGTTCCTAATATTTGGACCCCTACGTTTTTCACACATAAAACTTTATAAGAAATGGAGTTTGCATTGACCGATTTATGTATAACTAGAGAGCATGATTGACCACAATATATGTTTTGTTTTTAGACTTTTTATATCTAAGCGTCACGTGGGAATCAAACATTGCTGTTGGTATTAAGTCGTGTATTTATTTATTACACATTTTGCACAATTACATTGCAAGACAACCTCCAAACTTATTAACACAAAGAAGAGCAAGATTATAAAGTAAAGATGCAGTCAGGGCAGAATAAAGCAGCAAACATCTTCCGTTTTTCTGCTTTGTTTTTAGAAGTTTTTGAAAACATAAAGTACCATTTAAATGATCCTTTAGAACATGAGATCTAGAAGCAAATATAAGAAGAAGAAGAAGACGAGAGATCTAGAAGCAAATATAAGAAGAAGAAGAAGAGAGATCTAGAAGCAAATATAAGAAGAAGAAGAAGAAGAGAGATCTAGAAGCAAATATAAGAAGAAAAAGAAGAAGAGAGATCTAGAAGCAAATATAAGAAGAAGAAGACGAGAGATCTAGAAGCAAATATAAGAAGAAAAAGACGAAGAGAGATCTAGAAGCAAATATAAGAAGAAGAAGAAGAAGAGAGATCTAGAAGCAAATATAAGAAGAAAAAGAAGAAGATAGATCTAGAAGCAAATATAAGAAGAAGAGATCTAGAAGCAAATATAAGAAGAAGAAGATGACGAGAGATCTAGAAGCAAATATAAGAAGAAGAGAGATCTAGAAGCAAATATAAGAAGAAGAAAAAGAAGAGATCTAGAAGCAAATATAAGAAGAAGAAGATAGATCTAGAAGCAAATATAAGAAGAAGAAGCGATCTAGAAGCAAATATAAGAAGAAGAATAGATCTAGAAGCAAATATAAGAAGAAGAAGAGAGATCTAGAAGCAAATATAAGAAGAATAAGAAGAATAGATCTAGAAGCAAATATAAGAAGAAGCGATCTAGAAGCAAATATAAGAAGAAGAATAGATCTAGAAGCAAATATAAGAAGAAGAATAAGAGAGATCTAGAAGCAAATATAGGAAGAAGAAGAAGAATAGATCTAGAAGCAAATATAAGAAGAAGAAGAAGAGATCTAGAAGCAAATATAAGAAGAAGAAGAAGAGAGATCTAGAAGCAAATATAGGAAGAAGAAGAAGAATAGATCTAGAAGCAAATATAAGAAGAAGAAGAAGATGAAGAGATCTAGAAGCAAATATAAGAAGAAGAAGAAGAAGAGATCTAGAAGCAAATATAAGACGAAGAAGAAGAAGAAGAAGAAGAAGAAGAAACTTCCAATCATTATGCGCTCCACACTCCTATCCAGTAGGTGGCGGGAATGCACCATTTAAGTTGGTTTGCCAACCGCCATTAAATTTAAAAGAAGAAGAAGAAGAAGAAGAAGAAGAAGAGAGATCTAGAAGCAGTGATTTTTTCGGAGCGCGGGAATCACAGCAGATCGGGCGTGCACGCGGAGCCCCCGCCCCGCACGTACGCGCTCCCGCGCAGCGTGCGTCGTGACGCAGCCGGTCCGCCGCGCGAGGAAGTGGCGCTGTTGTTTGAGCGACGGGACCGTCTCGCTCTGTCTCGTGGGTTCGTCTGAAGAGGTTTTACCGTGTTTCGGTGAGTTCCGCCGTTCGTGCTCCAGGACTGAGCGCACTCCGCAGCTCTCTCGTGCCGCCCGCTCAACATAATCGCGGTGAGTGCGCGGCTTTTGGCGGGTTTGTCTGGTTTGAATTGTGCCTGTCTGCTGTAGGCCGCGCGCGGCGCGGGAATCTCCGTCTGCCCGGTTTGGCGCTCTAACGGGGTTTCTACGCGAGCGGCGGGGGTGTGACGGGTAACGGGTGTCTCGTGTGAGCTAGAGATCACTAACGGCCCGTTACGAGCGCTAATACATTCACATACAGGGCGTTAGCATCGCGTGCTGCAAGCCTCATGCGTGAGGGGGGCGGATCACCGACACGAGTCTGTCTCTGTGTGTGTGTGTGTGTGTGTGTGAGCGAGTGTGTGTGTATGTACATGTTACATTTATACATGCATACACACAAATATATATATATATATGTGTAATGTGAAATTACTTTATATATTAAAGTGTATAGTTATTTATATATTAATTAATATTTTTGTTTAATGTGAATCTGCATATAATATTGTGTATATACACACACACAAACACATATATACACATACGTGTTTATTTATATTTAATTCATATATTAAAGTGTTTGAATATATATATATATATATGTGTAAATATAATATAAAATAAGAATGATATAAATTACAAAAATTAAAGTGGTTATGTATTTGTATAAAATTATATCAATTTATAATGTGAATATATATAAACACTATATAGAACATTGTCTACTCTATACTTATTTATAAATTGTTTACATTTTATATTAAAGTATTTATGTATTTTAATTATATGTTCCTATATCTGTATATATAAAATCTAAATTTCTATAAAAATACAAATTATGAACACTTCAGTATGTATTAGAATGCTAGATATATTTATAAAAGTGTTTGTATTTATATATTCATATATAGAGAGCAGCAGGGCCCAGTTATAGCGGGGCCCCTCTCTGAACACAATAGTGGACTAATGTCGTAGATGCCTCTAGGGCCAGAAGAAGTCCTCTGGTACCGAGGACAGGACTTCTCGTTGGTCCAAATGCAGTTTCTATCCTTCACCCAGCTAGAGACTGATTGCTAAGGCTTGGCCTGTGATGCCATTAAAGTTCCTCAGGACCTCAGACGCAGCAGCAGTGGCTCAAACACTCATTACTGGGTTCTCAAACCTCAAACTGATGCAGACCACTACACACACATCTCACACTTATTCAGAGAAATAAGTATTCTCAGTGACAGAGATGTGTAGTGCAGCATCTTATGTCTTATCTCTTCATGGTAAAGTAGTTGTTGATTACTCTGGTCTGTCTTTTGTTATTAAAATGTACTATTAAACACTTGTGTCTTCCTTGTGTTGATGATACAGGTTAGTTATCCACAGGTTAGTCTCTCTTATCTGATGTTCTTATCATAACCTGTGATCCTAAACTCATAACGTCAGCGGTGACTTGAGGACCCAAATAAATTCACTGCACATATTTTATATATATGTGTGTTTGTGAGTGAATCATTTATGTGAGGCTGAATGACATTTCATATTGAAATTATGTTAAAAAAATACATGATGATGATGATGATGTTACATTTTAATAATAGTGTAAGTCGCTTTTTTCGAACATGATGATTTAGTGATATTAGTCATGTATTAAATCACTCGTCAGGTGTTGTTTACAGCCGCGGTGAAAACAGTGCTAAATGTAAAGAATAGTACATTTAATAATTCAGTTCTGTTTAAAAGACTTGCATTTTGTTTAATATTGTTCATGCGTTTACTGTGTGTTTTCTTTTTTGTCTCGGGTCTCATACGCTGCCTGTAGCTCCTTCGTGATCCTCTAGAGAAGCCTAGTTTGCTGTGATTGACGCTCATGTCTGCTGTCTGTGTGTCAGAGTAATGGCTGCTGAGGTGAATGGCAGCTCCGGTCTGCTCAAAGAAGAAGAGGAGCCCATGGATGTGACGGCCACACACTCGGAGAACTACCAGACGCTGCTGGACGCCGGTCTGCCGCAGAAGGTCGCCGAGAGCCTGGACAACATCTTCCAGACAGGTGAGACGGACCGTCTGGACCACATGAAACCAGAACTGAAGGAAGGTGTATTTGTGAACTGGACAGTTTGGAGTGACACTAATCTAGACTTGATGGATGAAGGAGGGTTTGGTGTTTGTTTCTAAATGGTGTGTGTGTGTGTGTTCAGGGCTGGTGGCGTACGTGGATCTGGACGAGCGGGCGCTGGATGCGCTGCGGGAGTTTAATGAGGAGGGAGCGATGTCAGTGCTGCAGCAGTTCAAGGAGTCCGACCTCTCACACGTGCAGGTGACACAAACTCACTCAGACACACACACACTCACTCACTCACTCACTCACTCACTCTCACACACACTCACTCACTCACTCACTCACACACTCACTCACTCTCA
>NW_015554109.1:2192-2769 GCF_001515605.1 Sinocyclocheilus anshuiensis | reverse complement strand
AGATAGATAGATAGATAGATAGATAGATAGATAGATAGATAGATAGATAGATAGATAGATAGCATTATATGTATTGTATGTATTATATAATGTTGTGTTACTTGCATGCCTGCATACATATTTATTTATTTATTTATTAATGATTTAATGAATCCAGACACCAAAATACTCATCTGAAAAAACTATAATGCAACATCAAGATACATCAACCTTTTTTGCGTTATTACTTTAATGACGGTATACAGTAGATGAAATCATCTCTCAATGAAACCTGCATGATTGATTTTGCTAAATGATTATGAGTTATTAATCTCCATTGGCCTTCAGTAACTAGTTTTAGTTAGTCTTAATGTTATCATGGGATTGATATTAGAGGGTGATCAATACTCTGTCACATCACCACTGTATGAAACAACACACACACACACTCACTCACACACTCACTCACACACACACTCACTCTCACACACTCTCACTAACACACACACTCACTCTCACACACTCACTTACTCACACACACACACACACTCACTCACTCACTCACTCACTCTCACACACACTCACTCACACACACACA
>NW_015554109.1:0-2071 GCF_001515605.1 Sinocyclocheilus anshuiensis | reverse complement strand
ACTCACTCTCACACACACACACACACACTCTCTCTCTCACACACACACACACACACACTCACTCACGCTCAGAACGACAGAATTCTTTGAAAGACTTTGATCGGATTGAAATGGGTGTAGACCTGAAACAGTCTGATCAATAGGATAAACAATTAAGCATGTGACTGCATTTCTTTTTCTTTATTTCTTACGAATGTGCATATGTTTATTTACATCTTTTGAGCTGAATATTTACTAAATATTTGGTTATTTTGACATCAAGCTTTCCTTTTAGATATGTCATCGAGTTGAAAGCAACGATTATAATCACAGTAACGGTGATGTTATAGCCGTGACTTTCTCCAGTTTGACTGATGCAGTTTGGTTTGGAATACACAAATGCACATGAAAATGACAATGTGAATAAGATTGCAGAACTTTCAGAATTGATGAAAATGAGTGCATGTAAACATGCCTACTGAGGAAAACAGTTTATACTTCTGTGTTCCCCTCGTTTGTTGTACATTCAGACCTGTTTGATGTCACGTCCTTTCCTCTGATTGGTTCCAGAATAAGAGCGCCTTCCTGTGCGGCGTGATGAAGACGTACCGGCAGCGGGAAAAGCAGGGCAATAAAGTGCAGGAGTCCACGAAAGGCCCCGATGAGGCCAAGATAAAGGTACTGCAGCTGTTTCGTGGCCACAAATAGAGCCGTGAATATACCTGTGCTTCTCAAGCTTTTCACTCCATTGTCCACACTTCTGTGATCTGTACATTAGAAAAAGTAACTAAAATCATATATATATATATATATATATTAGGATTCCAGATGCTAATTCATGGAGTTTCTGAAATCTTTAATTTTGTTTTATTGTAAATCATTTTAAGTAGTGATGTTCCAAAAGATTTTCAGCTGAAATAGCAGTTTTCTGTTTATGATGTGTAATTAGTGTTTCTCTGATGATGCATTTGGACTTTTAGTGACCTGTAAAAGACTTCAGTAAAACAGCTTGAGAGCAATAATGTCACGTAACATCGGGAGAGACTAGGGCTGGGCGATATAGCTAAAAAATATATATCAACGTTTTTTTTTTTTATTTAACCACTGTATTTGTAATTTGCCCACTTTATTAAGACAAACAACAAATATATATAGGCATATATATTATTTTTTAACAGTCAAACACAAAATAAAATTTAAACAAATATCTCCTTTCTTATGTTTTATATGCAGATTAAATAAGTCTTAAGGAAACTTTTGACTTGTCTCCCAAGGCCACAGGAGGGCGCAATGAGCAAAATAATGCAGTGCATTAAACTGTCAATTCAAATAACTGTCTATAAAAACGTGCATAACGTCTAAATTAACATATATAAAACAAATATCATTTTGTAAATTGCATAAACAATTATGAACAAAACAGCATCATGTATTTATGCATTGCTTAGCCTAATACAAAGAGCCAAATCGCTGATCACACAGAATGGCATGGTTTCGGTTTGAACCTAATCAAGATCTTCTCCGCATTGAGCTTCTATATTTCTCTAATATTTTGAACGAATAACAGCAGCTATGCGTCTCGTGGGCTAGACTAACAAAACATTAAAATGAAACAACGTCACTTACATCATCATCACCGCATCTCGTGCTCCACTGATGACGCTCCCTGACGCACTCCTAACATTCAATTGCACCATTTTTGCATTCAAATGCAAATGTTTATTTTAAGTTCGACTGATATTAATGTTTTTATTCACAATCTCCTCATCACAGGCAGGCACAGCACTCAATTCAGCATGTGTTCGTGTTTGTGTGAGCTGTCTGCGTCACTCATAGCACGTGCCTATATCGTGCGCTATATCGAGCATTTTTTCTATCGTTATCGATGAAGGTGTACCGTCGATAAATAGATACCGTTTTATCGCCCAGGCCTAGGAGAGACAGTCAGTGGCCATAGATTTCATAGTCAGCTAGAACAATGACTCCTCTGCCTGTTTGAGCATCGCTGTTTGGCTGATCTTCATGCTGTGATGTACTGATTGTGTCGCAGGCTCTGCTGGAGAGGACGGGATACACTCTAGACGTCACGACA
>NW_015554108.1:0-1684 GCF_001515605.1 Sinocyclocheilus anshuiensis | reverse complement strand
GTGTGGTGTGAGAGTCAATGTAATCAGAAGGCGACCTCTGGTGGCAAGCAGACGGAAGACCACGGACCGGATTCGTGACAACAATGTGTAGTAAATTACCTATAAAATCATTTACTTTAGACTGGAGTGAAGTGAAACCAGACCAAAGCACAAAGCAAGTTGCTGTTATCTAGCTGCTAATTTTATTCAATCGTATATGGTAGAAAATTATACTATTAGTTAAATACATTTTTAATGCTACTTTTTTAATGCTATTCTGTAATATTTATATGATTAAATACCAAAATAATTATCAGATCTAGCAAAGAAGGATCTTATCTTACAAAGCTATGAAGGCCAGTGGAAAAATCACAGCTTGGAGAGAATTACTAGACATGTGATTGAAGCACGTTGTTTTATTATCGGTCCTGACAGTGATTGTTTTTTATTTAATGAATAAATAGGATAAGCAAAAATCACAAACTGTTTCTTTGTATTTATTTTAAACTTATTGTCAGTATTGGGATCACGTGGGTAGGGAACTTTTTACTGTGTGTATGGATGACTGTCAGCCTCCACCGAAAACCATTTTTGACCCAGGAAAAACCATATGATATGCACCTGCATACCCTGCATACACAGATGCTATGCAACTGGCTGGGACCACACTACAGGACTAGCAGAATACAACACTGCGGACAACACAGTGCTTTTAGCTATTGAAACGTTAAGGTTTGTTTTACTTTTCTTAGTTTGTGCTTAATATAACAAAAAACATTAGCTTTCCTGCTATGTTGGTGTTCCTAATAAATGTCACAGCATTGTGTCTTGAATATGTTTTGCCTTAAGTCCGATGCTTCTCTTTCTTTTTGGAATTATTGCATGAAAAAGACACATTTCATTATATATTTTCAAATGCCTAGGCCTATGTTTAATTCCCTTAATTGTAACATTTCTAGCATTATTTTTAAACGTTTAGTCAAACAATAATATATTATCTCATGTATGTCTAAAATCAGGGCTTAAAAATGAATTGGTTTTAAGTAAAAACGATAGGCTTTTTTTTTTTGTTACATTGTTACAGGTTAGAATGAAATAAAACATTACTTAATGAATTCAAGGCACTGTAATTTCCTTATCCATTTCACATAAAACTACTATATATAATTACCATATTGGCCCGAATATAAGACGACCCTGATTATAAGACGACCCCTCTTTTTCCAGTTGTACCTTTTGGAAAAAGGCTTTTTAAAAACCAAATCTTGTTTTTTCTCAGTAAAACACATTTTGTCTTCAATTATTTTCATATTGCATATTTTTCCTATTTGAATTTTTGTTTTGAAAGTATGGTAAAAACTGGTAAAATGTACCAACAATCACATTTAAAAAAATATACACTTTTTGATACATTTTTTCTTAGTAACTGTAACTGATTACAGTTACATTTATTTTGTAATTAAATTACGTAACGCCGTTACATGTAACTAGTTACTCCCCAACACTGCATTTAGGCTATCCATCTAATAGTAGCCTACCAAAATCTTATTAACAGTAGAAGATAAATCTTACTGTAGTCTTCAAATCTGGGTACTGTCTTACGTTTTAAAATCACAAAGGGAGTTTGGTTAACATGACAGTCACGACTCATGCAGCTGTCAGGTTTTCTTTTTCTTTCGTTTTTACTCGCGATCTTTACAACACG
>NW_015554107.1:1040903-1041106 GCF_001515605.1 Sinocyclocheilus anshuiensis | reverse complement strand
ATTAAACCGACTGGGGAAAACTAGGTCACAACAGAAACTCAAAACGCACAGACATGTAACAGATCGCCCCCTCCCAGGAAGGCGCGTCCTCGCGCCGTAAAGAGTTCAAACTGAGGAGGGAGGGTGGGGGCTCTGGAGGAGGGCGTGGAGCAGGAGAGCGGACAAACCAAACACAGTACAAAAAAAAGGTCCATGGGGGGGGG
>NW_015554107.1:1024741-1040110 GCF_001515605.1 Sinocyclocheilus anshuiensis | reverse complement strand
GCACCATTAGGATCGTCCATGATCAAAAAAACTGTAGTCGGTCCATTCTTCTGTTACGGTTGGTGAGGTACACACCCACGAGGACGAAGGAGATATACAACAAGGTATTTTAATAAGCAAATCCAGGAGACAGGCAAGTACACCAACATTACATACAACATTTTACAAACAAAAGAACTAATGAGTTAATTAATCAAACACAGGTGAACAGAATGACTAATTAAACCGACTGGGGAAAACTAGGTCACAACAGAAACTCAAAACGCACAGACATGTAACAACATCAATGGAAAGCTTATTTATTCAGCTTTCATGTGATGTATAAATCTCAATTTCGACTCGATTATGACTGGTTTTGTGGTCCAGGGTCACATATGTTTAAATTTACCTGTAGAATTTAAAAATAATTACTTAATTAGTATTTAATATAATTTATTTTTGTTTAATTAATTTTATTAATTTTTTTGCATTTTACTTTTTCACACAAAATATAATATTAACAATTAATATAATTTAATTAATTAAATTAATTAACAATATTTACAAAAAGTCATATTCTATAAAACAAAACATAATTATCAGTGCATCCCTATAATTAAGATTATCGTCATATGTGTCAGTGAAAACAGTCATTTTAGAGGAAGTGCATCGATTAAAAATCACAAAGAAGACAAAGAAAGAAATTTTTACTTTGAAACAGCCTATGTGCACCCATGAATCTTTTAAAATAAGACCAGAAACACGTGCAATGAGTGTAAATACAGTCAATTTTGATTTCATATTAATTTTAAGCAAAGACCCGTTTCAACGTTCCAAAATTTCAATAATTTTTTCAAAGGCAAAGAGCAAAGCCTGGCACTGAAATCAATCTGCTGTGAATTCATTAATAAAAATGTGGCGCATATATAAAAGATGGTATCTGAAATGCACAATGACTGACGTTTTCTCATCTTTATGCAGCTACTAATGGCTTAGCTGCCCTTCCGTGCTGGTAAAGCAGGTTATCATCTCCGATTAATTTGGCTCAAGAGACACGGAGTGCACCATTGTTCCACAGCGCTTTATGAAAATAAGATTCTTTCAGTAAATGCACAGATTTAAAAAGACTTCTGCATCTAATCTCTGTCCAATACTTTTCCACTCTTCTTCCATCGTTTCCTCTCTGCTTTTCTCTCAGCCAGACAGAACATCCCTTTTTTTTTTTGCTCAGCCGTGATGTGTCCAGTCAACCAGACCCAGACTGATCTCCCCCCTCTCCTTCTCCTCCTTCTCCCAAACCCTTTCTTCCTCTTCTGCTGCAAATGTCATTTATTTAATTTGAGTCATAAATCAATTTGGTCCCTTCCTTCTGTTTGTGGAGAGGGTTGACAAAGCTTGGTCTGACAATTGTTTAGTCCCTGCCCTGATTCCCCTCAGAGAAGGGTGTTTACTTTCTGGAGGAGAGGAAGAACAACAGAATAGACTGATAGGAGATGAGTAAATACCATGCGGCTGATATAATATACAGGGCAAAATACCAGTACCACAGCTGTGAGGTTCCTATGACGAAAAGTAACAGGTAAAATGGCAATAATAGTTACAAACGAGACATCCACAAGCAAGCAAACTGATTTTCTCTCTCTCTCATCTGTGACGCATGCAGAAAGCAGTCGCCAGCCTTAGTTTTAATAGATTTCTCTCAAGTCATTCATGAGTGCAGATAGGAGGCACACCGAATCCAGCTGCAGGTCTTCTTTTCATGCATATCTTATGTAAAAAGACAGAGCGAGGGAGGTCCAGAGAACAGGAACAAAGAGAAAAGGAAGAAGAAGACAACAGAGGTCAGAGTCAATTTTGCAAATATGATCGAAATTTTGGGCATATCCTTTGTGGCGTGTGTCTCATTGAAAAGAGGCATGTTTTAGCCTTCATACGACCTGGTCTTGTGTTCTCAACCCTTCTGCTGTTGATTGCACCATGCCTGTGCTTTAATGGCACCCACAGAATAGGTAATGCTCAGATGGAAATGCATGTGAGAACATCCAAGTAGAGATGCACAATGCCGTATTGGTTATTGGCCAGTATTACAGTCTTTTTCATGTGTTTAAAAGAACCTATTCATTGCCATAAAAGTGAAATTACTGCACCTACACACAGGAGCCTGAGAAAAATGCTCATTTTAGGAAAAAATTTCAGATGGCACTTAGAGGCTTTTGCATCTGAGCTCTTCATATATAGATTGGAAATATATAATAATCATATAATTTGGATCGTTGCGGAGCAATCGGCTTGTCCTGTTGCAGCCATTGAGGCTGGTACTAAACTCTCTCTGCTCTTGTGTTCAGTTTTCCCTGAGTTGCTGAGAGGGTTTTCTGTCCCACCAGTGTTGCCTGACAGGATTCTGGCTCCGCTCTGGTTGCCCGCCTGGGTTCTGGTTTGGCAGGAGCCTCACTGGCTCACTCCTCCGGCTCTGTCCTGGCTATCAGTAAGTCCTGCCGGCCCCGCCTTGGCTTTCCACCCTGCCGGTTCCGCTCTCATACCCTGGTCTACCTCTGTCCCCTGATCCCCTTCCTTTGCATGGTCCTGGCCCGCCATCCCTCTCCCTGGTCCGCCTCCATTCCACCTCCCTCCTGAACTTATGTTTTCTGGTGGAGCGTCTGGTATCCGCTCTGTAGAGGGGGGGTAATGTCACAGTGTCTGGTTGTGGTGCCCTGGACTGGCCACTTGAGGGCGCTCTCCCATTTCTGTGTTACATGTGTTGAACTCCATTTCCCATAGTCCCTTGCCTGTCGTTTCTGTTCTGATCATGATCACCTGTTAGTCATTTACTCATCCCATCACTACATATACCATGCTCACTCTGTCTGTCTTTGCTGCAGTATTATTTGATATCTGATGTTTGTGTTTGATGTTGTTAAGGTTACATCGTGTTATCTGTTCCCTGTGTTTTGGATTACCTTTTGCCACGTTTCTGTTCTGTTTATTTTATACTTTTATAAACTGCACTTGGATCTATCCTTGTTTTCTCTTGGCATTCCATGACGGCTAAATTACATAATAATAATAGTAGTAATAATAATAGGGCCAAAATGGGTGGCAAACAGCTTGTCAAACTACAGTAATTTACTTTGCACAGTTAAATTGCATAATAATAATTAATGGAAACAAACTATAGTAATTTACTTTGTACGGTTAAATGACCTAATAATAATGAAAACAAAACGAGTTGCAAACATCTTGTCAAACTACAGTAATTTACTTTGTACAGTTAAATTACATAATAGTAATAATAATAATAGGGCCAAAACAGGTTGCAAACAGCTTGTCAAACTACAGTAATTTATTTTGAACAGCTAAATTGCATAATAATAGTAGTAGTAATAATAATAATAATAATAATTGGGCCATAATGGGTGGCAAACAGCTTGTCAAACTACAGTAATTTACTTTGCACTGTTAAATTGCATAATAATAATAATGAGACCAAAATGTGTTGCAAACAATTATTCAAACTGCAGCAATTTTTTTTATGTTTAAAGCCTTTAAATTACAATAATAATAATGGTAATACGGTAGTAATAATAATAACAATTATAATTATATAAGTCTCTAGGCTTTGGGACATCAGCTCATTTATGCTTGAGTTTCAATGGATATGCGGATAACAGGACATCATGGGAGACTTAGGGCCACCGAAATGAATTCAAAACAAAAGCTGACTTACAGTTCATCCGCTGAGTGTCACATCCCAGAAGTGTTATGTGGGATTTATTCATCCAATATCACTTTAACCCGCCACATCTCAAGGACATTCGGCCCTTATGTGAAATCAATCAAAGTGAAAAAGACATACTAAGAGGACCAAAGCTAAACGCTCCTTTCGAGATCTTCGCTCTGGCCCGCCGGAGGTCTCTGTTACCCACCTCTTCAGACAGAAGAGGAGCATGAGCTATCCTCCCAGTGGGCTCTCGGCTTCTTTATGGCCCTTAAAAGCCCCATTAAAATCAAGCCAGATGGTGCCCTTATCAGAGCCGTCAGAACTCTGCAATGGGGGCAGACAGAGTAGTAAATATTTGTCAGGAGACAAGGGCAGCTGCTTCTGAAGACAGACTTGTGGAGGAGCAGTAGTCATACAAGAGTCCGCAACACTGCACGCCTTCTCGGACAGATTTTGGCAGCCGACGTGTGTTTGTGTGAGCGAAAGAGGGAAAAGTAGGAGGTGAGGAGAAATAATAATTCTACAGTTGGTGATAATCATTAAGCATCTGTGGCTGTGGGTCTAATAACAATAACACAAGCTGTCCCGGACAAAGCCATGCCAAATGCCAGTGTCATCCATAACAGCTGAACCAAAATATTCCAGAGCCAAACTTCAGTGCTGTCAATCAGCACCAGGTGTTTCATAGCTAATGATGAACAATGAAGCTTTCATCATGTTTATCTTTCTCGTGGCAACAAGCGCTCTCGTTGGCTGGAATGTTCTGCTGTCTCTAATGCCACTCCATTGTCATGACCGTAGCCCAGAAGACTGTCACGCTGTTAACATGCTGAGCCTTATTCCTCACCACTCACAAATGAAGTGACCCTCTTTCATAAAGATACGCATTAAAAATAAAGTAAATGAGATGACACTATTATGATTGCAAACAACCAAACCTGACAATATTTACACTCTTTATGTACATTCCTAGTCTTATTGTGATCAATTCATCTAAACCAAACAATAACAGCTTGCTCTAAAACAATTTTCCTTTTTTAACTGATGTCACTTATGTCACAACTGTATAATGTTAACCAACAGCTAAACAGCTGCTTTTTGCTCTGTTTTAGCACACTCACATTTAGTTGAGGCATAATAACGCCAACTTTTAACACCCACAATCAATTCCCAATGGCTACATTCAAGTCTTATCCTTTTTTTTTTGCATTGCATTGCATAACAAAATAATAAAAAAAAATAACATTATGGAAACAAAATGGGTTGCTGCTATTCAAAGTGTAGCGATTTATTTTGTATGCTTAAATCGTTAAAACGACAATAGTAATTATAACAATAATAAAACAAACTTTTATTAATAACACTAATATATATATATATATATATATATGTATTATGAGGTGTTTTCATAGCTGGTAGAGCACAGGTACAGCACAGTGCTAGCAATGCAAAGGTCATGGCATGGGTTCAATTCCCAGTGAACACACATACTGATAAAATGCAGACCATGCAAGCTGCAAGTCACTTTGGAAAAAAGTATATTAACAAATATAAACAATGCCCTCCTGAAAGAGGCAGAAACATTAAAGAACATTGCCCTCTGGAGGACAACTACTAAAAAAAAACCTGCATAATACCTGCATCTCTACTGCCCTCTAGTGCCAAACAAGCTCAGTGAAACCTGTTATTAAGATTTCATGCAAGTGCATGCAAATTAAGTTAACCCTGTTCCCATAAATCCCTACAAAAAGCTCAAAGTTGGCCACTAGACACAAAACAGGTTATTTTAGTAAATAAACAGATTCTAAATGCATAGAAACTTTTGAGTGAAACAAGTGAGATTTGTGTACATATCCATGAATAAATGATTGATGGATATGTTTATTAATATGGTGCATTAAATATGAAAAGAAAAATATAGCAGAAGGTCAGAGCAGAAGGAAATTTATGCTCCTTGACATTTAACATTTTCATATGAGAGAAAAACTCATCTCCATACCGTCTGGATTCGTGCATGTTGTTGCTCTCAGTCTCTGTTCAGTTCATAATTGTGGGTCTATGCCTCTAATTGCCTCCTGTAGGACTACAGGCATAATTGAGACAGCTGCAGATGTGGCTGGAGACACAGTGCCATCCCAGAAGAGCAGTCAAACTGATCTCAAATCAGCCCCGACAGCAGCTCAGTCCCATACTCCCATGATACACACACAGTAACAACACAGTCTGAGCGCTCCCGTTGGTCTTTTCAGTCTAAACAGCCCGTATCAAGTCTATAGTCTCATAAGCAGAGGGTTTCAGGAGCAGGCTGCTGACCCACTACCAAATTAGTTTATAGATAAAGGACAACAGTCTTTCAGAGTCACTTATTGTCACCGCTGTCAGCCATTCACAGCACCCCTGTAGAATAGGCTGTTGAGTCCAATATTAGATTGTTATGGAGGGAGATAATTAAATCACGGTAGTGGGGATGTGACTGTTTGTGACAGCTGAAAACAGCTCTTCAGGCGGTGTCTCATTTAGGTGTCAGACAATTTACCTCCAGTCCTGTATTAAGACAGCAATCTAATGCAACTTAATTCCGTTAAACTGGGCTTTCCCCCGTTTCCATTTCCCCCCTGTACATTTAAAAGAAAAAAAGGACAATCAAACTGAGCAAAACTGCATTGAAAATGGAAATATACCATCCGACAGGAAAGATAAAATTATTGATAAACTTCAATATCTCAAGTATCTCCTAGGTACAGTAGCTAGAAGCTTAAATAGAGATAAATTGGAGACTTTTAACTTAATTAAAATGTCTCCTCTAGAGATTCAGAAGAGATTTCAAGAATGTTATATGGTGTGCTTAGGTCACTTGCCAAAATAGTCTGCCAAGATTCTTCCAAGATGAAATTATCTATCCTATATGCAATCCACATTAATTTTACAGCTCTTACTGTGATAACAGAAATATAATTTCTGTATTCAGAAATAACAGCCTGTTATTTCTGAGGAGATTTAGGAGAAACATCTGAAACAAAATTCATACTACCTAACTGAGATCTCCATTAGGTCTCATAAAGATATAAATCACTTAGTAAACAACTTTCCTCTGTGATCTTTCTGAAAACAATGGTTAAAAACTGATATTTCTCATTTACATGTTTTATATAATTTATTAAATTCTAAACTTTCTATAATCTAAATATAACATTCTAATATAAATTAAAATACAAAATTATTATTATTATAAACTTTTATACAGAGTACAGTTCAAAAGTTTAGGATTGGATTTTTTAAAGAAGTCTCTTAAACAAAACAAAAAAACAATAATATTGTAAAATATTATTACAATGAAAAAACACTTTTCTATTTTAATATATTTTAAATTAATTTCTATGTTGGCAAAGCTGAATTTTCAGCAGCCATTGCTCCAGTCTTCAGTGTTACATGATCTGATGTCACATCATGATTTGATTTTCAAGAAACATTTCATATTATCAATGTTGAAAATAGTTGTGCTACTAAATATTTTTGTGGAAACAGTGATACTTTTCTCAGGATCCATTGATGAATGGAAAGTTCAAAAGAGCAGCATTTGTTGTAACATTATAAATGTCTTTCCCATCACTTTTTGATTAATTTAATGTGTATCTATCTGTAATATTATAAAAACAGATCCGCTGAAAACACGCTGAATTGCACAAGTGCTAAAAACAAAATTCAAATGCAACACAAAATACTCAAAACTCAGCAGAAAACTGTGGAAAACCATAAACAAATCCCAGAAAAACTCACCAGATTTTGCGAGGCATCTTAAGCAGTGAGAGGTGCACCCAAAATACGCTGCTCTCTCCCTCTCAGTCTCTCTATTTCTGTCTCTCCCTCTCCATCCTTCAATTTCTAAAGCATAGTCACATAACACTAAGCTTTATTACATAAACAAAAGCACCTGCATAAACAGGCACACACACAGGGCCTGATTATGCCGTTCCTCTAATGTGGCCCTGTCCTTCAGGTGGAGAGCGCCGACCATTCACTTTGTAGTTGCAGATGCAATGGAGGGGTGGAAATCATTGGTTAGATTCTGCCCCGCAAAGCACAGCATTACATAGACAACCAACCTGGACACACCGACCTGTTCTTACACACACACACACATTTTTTAATGGTCCTGGCTTTGTAAACTCATTTCCATGGATACCAATATAAATAGTAAGCAGCGACATCAGGGATTGTTATTCACGACTGCAAAACACACACAAAATAGAACACAAAAAGAAATATGACGTGACAAAATCTAAACATATATAAATGTGAGCATGTCCTCGCACACACACACACATACACAAAGGCCACCTGTGCTACTCCACAGCGGGGGACTTTGATGTCCATCTGTTTCTGTTTATACCGAGCTCACGATTATTGCCTCCACTCCTCCGCTCACCTCTCTTTCATCCCCGTCCCTCCCCGCCAGACAGGCTGATAGACACTTGAAGGTTGAGACGGTCATACAGAACAGGCATGTGTGAAGATCTCACACCAAAGACTTCCCACAAAGTCGAATTAGAATGGGCACGGAGAGTGAAATGATTGCTGGATCAATGGTGTATTGATTGAATAATAAGGTGTGGCATTACGACTTGCGATTTAGATGGATCGAGATTTTTCAACACACACACACACACAGACACACACACACACACACACACACACACACACACACACACACACACACACACACACACACACACACACACACACACACACACACACACACACACACACACACACACACACACACACACACACACACACACACACACACACACACACACACACACACACACACACACACACACACACACACACACACACACACACACACACACACACACACACACACACACACACACACACACACACACACACACACAGACTCACCGGGCTCTCAGGGCGGCAATGCCGGACTTGTCAATCCTGCAGAGCAGGAGGGGAAAAGAAAGAGAAAGAAAAATTAATAAATTAAAAAAAAATAAAAGACCAAAATCAAAGACAAAAAAAACAGCTGACAATTAGATGCACGCCATGTGAACACTTGAACCTGATTTTAAAGCTGAAAATTCATAGCATATTTCAGACAAATGGGAATACTGCCATTATTTATAATTAATAAGTCATAAACTCTGTTAAAATTGTAATAAATTGTCATATAGCCGTTCCATACAAAGTAAGTATTTTAAGGCCAATTCTAATAATAAAAAATTCACAAAATGCTTCTTTTTTTTTTCTTTTTTTTTATAATTTGGCCTCATTCTGCCATAATTTATTCAATTGTCATTATTTTATTTAAAAAATTCAAATCTGAGTGATGCTTATTAGGGGTATCAAGCTCCAAAAATGACAAAAAAGCACTATACAAGTATCATAGAAGTGGTTCTCAAGTTATATGACAGATTTGTGTAAGAAATAGACTTAAATTTGTGTCATTATTTACTAGAACCTTTGGGGAGAAAAGTGCTCTTAGCTCTCATGATGTTCTGGAAAACAGCAGGATGAACATCTTTCAAAAACTGCTTACGAGTCTCACTGAAGAATGTTTGTCATATGGGTTTAGAACAAGATGACTGGGAAGTAATGATGTCCAAATTTTAGGTGAACTACAACAACATCTTGAAACATTATAAAGCTGTAATTTACAGGTTAGCAAACATGCGCTAAACACAAGCTGTAGTGCTTAGGCAGGAGCACTATTATAATAATCAGCTATTATAAGAAGTTGATATTTGAAATAAAATAAAATAACTTAAAAAAATTAAATAAAAAACATTTTAGTACTCTCGTTCTTATTCAAATCCACTTTTGGAGAGTACGAAATATTTATTGTGCATGCAGATCTGATGAAATGGTCTGACTACATGATCTTAAAAGGATGAGTCTAGTTGTGTTCAATTTGTTTCTCTGTTCTAATTTCTTGTGTTTTTTCTAATTCTACTGAGGCCTAATTACTGCTATAAGTCCTGATGTGGAGAACAGCATGAGGTTTATCATTTCAGCTAAATGAGTGATGAGCCAAACACACGCTGGTAATTTGCCGGCACCATGGAGAAAGTGTTTATATTTCTGTCTCACACGCAAAAAACACTTCAGAACTACATCAACATATCCCTGAGGAGTTTCAGAGAACCGTTTGCATAGACTGAGGACATTTCTAACATTTTGCCCATTTGAATGTGTGAACATTTACAGCCCAATGATGAAACTGCGATGTTCTATTCCAGTCAGAGGGTCAACTGTCAATCATTCACCTTTAACCCACAACACACACAACTGGATACATTTAGAATACAAAAGAGAAGTTGACTTTTTAATTTTCTCTAGAAAACAGTCCACGTGCCTTAAATTAGCTTCCCTATCTATCAACCCATAGCTGAAGCGACTAAATGTAGATAAATGTGTACATTAATAAACCAAGCCAGCGACCCTCACAGCACAAGGCGAAAAGAAACCAGTTCTGCAAGATTTTTGATTTGATTGTGTTTTGATTATCTGTCTCATCGAAACGTGCTCTCTACAATGAAATTCATATTAAGCTCAGTGCAGCCAGTGACGCTGATGCAAGTAAAGGTGTGAGATATGAAAGCCGGTATCGTCACGGTCCCTGTCGTGACGCAGTCATTTAATCAGTGTGTATTGTCAGATATGGCAAGCTTTGTTGCTGCCCCTCACTATCAGAACATCAGCACCGGCCATCCACGCAGCCACAAGGTGCACCACCATTAAAATCACAACAATCTGCATGCTAATGATGGACTGCAGCTGCATTAACATGTAAAGAACTGATGCTAAAGGTTAGTGTCAATTTCAGCGTGTCTCCGACATAGTTATAACACCCGTTGCCTTCTCTAGTGCAGCTCAACCAGGTCTCGTCCCATTCGTCGATATTTGTGATATATCGGAAAATATGCGTTGTAGTCCAAACGAGTGATTTCTGTTAAATAAAATATCTCCTTTTGAAGTGGACTTTGAGCTTTGTAACTTTGCAGATCTTTTTTATGCTCAACATTACAGCATACATTACAGACTAACTAAAGTTGAAAATGTGATTAAGCATAATAGGACCCCTTTAAGATACTCTACAGAGTTCCTAAATGGAACACTCATTCTCTTTCTTAAATTACATTTGGCCCCATACAATCATCTCCTTCTTTCCCTCCGCCATTTCCATTTTTATTTCCTTCACCTCAAAAGAAAATTTCTGTCTATTATTCAGCTTCAAGTCTATAGATTATTCCCTCAGATTCGACGTTTTGCAGAGTTCATTTATTGAAGATGTTGTGAATATCTCATACTGCACCTGTTTGAAGAGCTGAAGCAGAAAACATACATTCTGATATGTCAAAATAATATTACAAATAATAATAATTGGGTTGTTAGGAGAAAAAGTGAAAAAGTTTGATATGTCATAGCTAGAAAAAATAACAATAGACGATAAATAGTTAGATGCAGCTACATGAGAAATAGACAGTTTGCGATTTATTAGCATGCATGATGTTAGCTACTAATTGTGTGTGTTTCTGCTGTTAATGTGAAAGAAAAGAATACTTTTGTTCAGCAAGGATGCAGTAAACTTCAAGTTCTTCAAATTCTGTTTTTTAAACTTTCCATTCATCAAAGTATCACAGTTTCCTTTCCACAAAAATATTAGGCAGCGCAACTGTTTTCAACAATTATAATAAGAAATCAGCATATTATACTGATTTCTGAAGGATCATGTGAAACTGAAAACTGGAATAATGGCTGCTGAAAATTCTGCTTTGCCATCACAGGAATAAATTATATTTTAAAATATATTGCAATAGTAATTAGCAAGTTATTTAAAATTGTAGTAATATTTCACAATATTACTGTTTCAATTGCATTTTAAATGGTATTTGAACAGTAGCTTATGTGCATATACTGTATATATATAGGCCTACAGTATATGTGTGTGTGTGTGTGTGTGTGTGTGTGTGTGTGTGTGTGTGTCTGCTGTTTTCTAATCAAACAGTCTTTCTTTTCTAAAAATAAATCTCTATTATGCGCTCAAAATAAGCCTGACAGCAACTGAAATTATTTTCTATTTCTTTTTAATTTTTTGGCCTTGTAAAGAAAACGTCAGCCTTAAGATCAATACAAGTTGATTTTCACCTTTTATAAAGACTGCAGACACTTTACGAGATCTTTAAATTAAAGAAAAAATCTAAAACACGTAATCTTTTACTAGATGGACACTTTTGCCTTGCCTGATGCTGTACTCTCCCAAAGTATCTTGAAAAATATCTCAATTGAAATCTCTGAAATGTATTATGAAAAAGGAAATATGACAATGTACAATTTGCCATCTTCCTAGAAAGCAAGTAAAATCATACATATCTGAAGGATTATATGCAGGGTTTTCTATTAGCAGAAAAAAAACCCATCTCATTCTATAACTTCAATTAACTCAAATGCACTGAGCTCAACTGTACTTTACTGAAGCACATTTTTGAGTCATAGTTTGAGGCCAGAGGGAAACAAAAAAAAAGTATCCTACCATCCAAAGCCCCCAAATGACACACTTCTTTTCCGCCTGTACATGCTGACCACGCCGCTTTCTTTCTCTTTCGTTGTCAGTGAAGGACAGAAAACTTCTCATCTCTTTTCACTCTTTTAGGGGAGGCCAACAGGGGAAGAGTAAGGGACAAGAGGGGAGGAAACTAATGCCTCCTCCTACCTGTTTCCCAGCCCTAACCGCCCACCCTTCTCCACTTCACCTCCCTCTATACTTTATAAATGTGTCTGTGTGTGGCTTTTTAGCAGTGGTGTATTGTAATGAAGTAATAATACTTCGTTACAGTACTTAAGTATTTTTTGGTAGTATCTGTACTTTACTTGAATTTTTATATTTCAGCCAACTTTTACTTTTACTCCACTACATTTCCTAATTAAAATGTATACTTTTACTCCGATACATTTCACCGAAGCATATTCGTTACTTACTAAAAAATAGTCAGAAGTCAGAAGAACACGGACTGCACAGAAGCAGGTTTGACGAATCAGTGGTCTGGCGTTTGCAAGTTAGACTCCTAAAAAACACCTTTGCTCATGCGCAAACAAGTGCGCCACAACCGCGGATGATTCCGTTTCCACTCAAGTCGAGTCTGGGGTGTGCTGTGCCATACAGCGTCGTCTGCGATAATGTGGTAGGCCTAATGTGTTGTAATGATGTGCGATCTGACATTATCAAGTTGGCTATATCACCAAATCACACACAGAGTGCACGCACGTGATTTATTAGTCTATTAAAACTCAAAATTCCAGGCATTATAAATTGTAGACGGCAAAAATGCTTCTGTATACTTTTTATATTTATATAATTTAATATAGTTAACTTAATCTATATCACACAAAGAGCACCGTTTTTCTGCAGATTTCAGCATAAACACATTTAATAATCATTTTATACAAGTTCAGTAAAGCAATAAGTGACTTAAATTTTAGACATAATATTGCCTGTTTTTGCTCAATTTTGCCAACGGAAATGGTTCCAAACAAAGATCACAGCACTGTTTTGCGTCTCTGAGCAGTGTTGCCAAACCCCTCCCTCAGAAAATATCTAGAACCACCCTCAAAAGTCTCCATTTTTCACAAAAAGTCGCCAACTTTCAATACTTAAGTATGTTTAAGATAAAAAAAATAAATACTTCTCGTACTTAAGTACAATAAATATCACATACTTTTACTCAAGTAATATTCTAAACGGTGACTCAGAGTCATTTTCTGGTAAGATATCTGTACTTTTACTTGAGTATGGCTTTCAGGTACTTTATACACCACTTCTTTTTAGGTCACACCAGCTACTCATTATTTCCAGCAAAGTATTAGCACAGGAAATACAGAGCCATTTATGTAATGACTTTTAACCAATTGGTCCCAAGGTGATTTTTAGTGGATTTCATGATGCCATTTCCCTTCAAGTTCAAACAAGTTTAAACATCTAATATTTAGCCCAATATCACTCCTGCTTGTGTGAAATTGCTTTCTATATCAAAATTCATTGTTTAATTCAATGTGTTACTTGCCATTTCTTTGTAATTACTTGTAGAATTTAGTAATTTCTGAAAGAACTGGTTTAAAGTAAATCCACAGTTTTGGACACTTGTTGTTAAACACATCAAGTATAATGCATATATGGCAGTGTCTACACATCAAAACACATGATGCTAAACTCAAAGCACACCTCTCTATTCATCAGTGTTGTTTATTGAACACAACACATTTTGTTCAGGTATAGTAGTTATGCATTTTGCTAATGAAAATAGATGTAACAGCTTGAAATCATTCATTTTCATTTCCTCATTCCCTAGACTGCTGGAGAGCTTTTTAAAATAAAGTGAGGACAAATCATGAGCGCTGTGGGCATGCACTTCTCTCCCGCAGCCTTGCATTAACATCCGCTTCAATAATGATTAATGCTGGCCATGGCGGAACATCAATATATGAGGTAATCAGACAAGTATCACTTGAACTTTCCTCACTGGCTCTGTGATTCGTAACGAATGGAAAGGGTGAGATGTTTCATGGTGGGTCACAGGCATTGATTAAAAAAGGATTTGTTCACACACGCACACATACAGGCAGCCGCACTCACACACTAATATGACAGACGTGATCTATCGCTTGTACTTTTACTTTCAATACTTAAGTATGTTTAAGATAAAAAAATAAATACTTCTCGTACTTAAGTACAATAAATATCACATACTTTTACTCAAGTGATATTCTAAACGGTGACTCAGGTAGCGTCATGGCAGACAGAATGCAGGCTGTCAACAGTCGACAAATTCAAGGCCGTTCCCCGCGGCGTTAAGTCAGAAGCTCATAAAGCGATGACTCAGCGTGGGTTGAAATAGCCTGATGCCCGATCTACTGAATCCTCGACTGTCTCTTGTTATTGACACATTTATGCAACACAGAGTTTGTGCATGACAGTAAATGAAATAGTTAAAGAAACATTAAATGAAAAAATGTGTTTGATCTAGGGCTGCACGATAAATCGAAATGGAATCGGGATCGCGATTCGACAGAAGCTGCGATTGTCATGCGTATCTTTCAGTGAAGCACGGTTCTGTGATCAGCAGTAAATCTCCATCCAAAGGCCAGAGGGCGCTCTCGCACTGAAACTCCAAATACGCCTCGCAGAAGAAACCCAGAAAATGCTGATTAAATCACTGCAGCTGATTAAACAGAAGATTCAACTGCTTTCACTGATTAAACGTGACTAATAAACCCACGACTACGGCAATATACGGTTTATCTGAGTTCTTATTATTATAATTTTCATTAAAATAAAGTATATTTATAATGCAATGCCTTTATCACTGCTTAAATACTATGAAATATGTTGCGTGCCTTATTCTGTGTAAGAAGCCACATCATCTCACAGAAGGATTGTGACATTATTATTATTAGAAGCTATGCAAACAGCTGTCATTATCGCGAACGATTTCTTCGATTTCAGAATCGCGCAATAAAATCGTCTGCCATTTTTTGCGTAACATGTCAGTGAACTACGGCATAGCACGTGATGATGATTCCCTGCTGATTACAGAACCGGCATTACTATCAAAATGCGCATGACAATCGCATTCGATTAATCGTGCAGCCCTATT
>NW_015554107.1:983063-1024599 GCF_001515605.1 Sinocyclocheilus anshuiensis | reverse complement strand
GCCATCTGAAAGCCCGTGATGATAATTTTCTGCTGATTACAGAACCGGCATTACTATCAAAATGCGCATGACAATCGCATTCGATTAATCGTGCAACCCTAGTTTGATCTTTAAATTATGTTGAGCCATTTAGATTTTGACTAAATTAAACACTTAAACTAAAATCATTTGTTGAAAAAAATGTTAACATTAGGGCTGTGCAATATATCGAAATTATCAAAATATCGATATCGCAACATGCATATCGCTACAGCTTGCAATATTTGGGGCCATGAACAAAAGACAAAGAGAAAATCACTCACTGCTCTTACCTAAATAACTTTTGTAGCTTAAATAAGAATCAGTGCATATTGAATTCAAAGAGTAAATACTAAGCAGTGTTTTATTTTTCCTTTTTATTATTCAGTTCCTAAACTCATGTTAAAATGATTACACTAATGTTAAAATGACATTTTTATGTAATGATCGAGTAAAACACATACCGTTCACTTTCAGAAGTTGTAGGGGTGCTTTCTTATTAGAATCCGAATCAGAATGAGCTTTATTCACCACCACCAAGTGTGCGCAAACACAAGGAATTTGTTGTGGTTTTATAGGAACTCTTGGTACATACATACATATAAATAACCATATACAGTATATATGACACAAGATAGTTATTGAAGTTCACAGAACTCACTCGGCAACAGCTGAGTAAAACTGTTTCTTCTGAGCATGTGGCACTTTAAGCATTATCGTATCACATATCGAATATCGCATTATTTAATGAGTTATCGCATATCGCATTTTTCTTCAATATCGCACAGCCCTAGTTAACATTATAATGTACAGTATGAATAATGGATATTCATTTTGAGATTCGCTAAAGATTACATTTAACGGTGTTACTAAAATAATTAGTGTTTTTAAAGATAACTTTATGTGAGCGTTAGATGATGCAAAGGTAATCTTAATGTAAAAATAAATGAAATGAGCATGAATCAACAGAACAAATTAGGGTGAGTGTAGGCTAATAGGCTATTTTACCCTCAGTTTATATATATATATCATCCATACTGGAAAAAAATGGGTAGTACATTTCTCAAGGCATTACAAAGAAACAACACTGAATTAAACGTGAAATTCTGAAGTAGAAACGTACTGCAATAATCTTTATTTACCGTGTATGTACTGCATCTAGCCTTCTACTGAGCAGTGACCACCCCAGTAGTTTGCCTTTTCCTCTCTATAGAGACACAGTAGTATTTCTTCTCTGATAAAGAAGAGTGAAGGGCGTACATGTTGTGAATGAGTGATGAGAGAGAGAGAGAGAGAGAGAGAGGGGAGGAAAGAGGAAAAGCAGCATTAGGCTTATTGCCAGCACTGCAACAAATCCAAGGTTAATCATACCTTATAAAAACAGTGAAAAGTGGGAGGCAGGAAGTAAAAGGCCCCTCTCTTACACATTGATCTGATTTGGATTCACTTGCTTCCCGAATCTCATTTTCAAATGTCCTTTGAACTTCCTGTGGCTTCTACATGCGATTCAACGCAGTCCAAAAAGAGTAAATGTAAAACTCAGTGAGAAATACAATGATGCTAAATTTTACCAGAAGGCAAGGACATAATTAGCCATTTCAAAGGCACTGTTATGCAAAGAAATGATTAATGCATGTATTTTAAAAGTCAAACCACCAGTAGCAACCTGAAATAAATTCACACAATATGATTTACCCAAGTACTACACTACCATTTAAAAGTTTGAATTCAGCAAGATTTTTTTCTGTTTTTGACCGTCTCTTATACTTACCAAGGCTGCATTTATTTGATCAATACTTTGTAACAATGTAAAAGTCTTTACTGCCACTTTTGATCAATTTAATCTGTCCTTGCTGAATAAAAGAATTAATTTCTTAAACAGTAGTTTAAATAATGAACATCCTAGGTTGTGGAACAACATATTATTAAACAATTAAACCCATAAAACCTAACCCCTAAAACTAGGGGCAGTGATTGGTTCATAGTAGGGATGGTAAGATTCACCAATTCGCAATGGTGCATCGGCATAAAAGTTAACGATGCGTTGCATCAATTTAAAAAAGTGTGCATCAGATAAAAGTTGGCATTTGTATCGCGATGCATTGTTTCTAATATACAGTATTTGCATTGGTAAAAAAACGGTTTATTTATATATACTTATTAGTAGATGCTCTATTCTTTAAAGTCGTGTCCTCTTTTGGAAGGCCAAACAAAGTAGTTTCGCTTTCACACAACAAAATACAAGGCGGGCTAGAGTGAGTGGAGGCCTAGAGTGAGCGGTGGCCGGTGGCCTAGAGTGATCGGAGGCTGGCTTGAGTGAGTGGAGGCTGGTGGGCTTGAGAACGGTGCGGCCGGCGGTTTCGATGAAGGAGCGTCCGGCGGGCTTGCGGCAACCACATGTGACGACCCCGGGCTGGACTCCGCTTCGTCCACGGTAAAAGCCGATCCGGTGATCCACAGCGTGAAGTTGATGTGTTTCCTCAGCGACCAGCATGGATCAGCTCCAGGCATGACGAAGTGGATATCGTCCTCTTTTGGAAGGCCAAACAAAGTAGTTTCGCTTTCACAACGAAACACACAGCGCCTTCACGACATGGCGGCAGCGGCAACAACAATACTACAGTGAGCATAAAAGCCTTCTTTCTTTGCATGAACATTTGGGCGGCATTATGCCAATCTTCCCACATCGTGACGTAGACGTGGGGGCGTGTTAGAACGAGCCGTTTTAGGTAGGCGTGGCTGACTCTTAACTTTTATAAAGAATATCTCTTTGGATTTGTGACTTTAGTCTTTGCAACTTTACAGATCTTCTTTATGCACCAAGAGCTTGTAACACTCCAAAGAGAAAGGAAAAATTGAAATCGCATCATATGACCCCTTTAATTATTTAGAACGTGTTTAATTATTTAGAAAGTTATTATTCAGAAATTTGTGACCAATATTTTATATGTAGATTGATTTCTCCTGTCTAAACTGTTTCTCAAGCGCATTCTCTCATCACAACTGCGGCTATGTGAATATGACATCACAACACTACGGAGACCAAGGTGTTAGAAATCAGAAGCTACTTAAGTTAATTTATGATTTGCTGTCTGTCTGGAAAAAAAATAAATAAAATCGAACTGTCTACATGAACCATACTGAATTGCATAGTGACAAATTGATAGTTTAAGAATGTTTTACTATGACTTTTTATCCTAACCAGCCAGCCAGTCAGAACATTTGGTCAAACACTCGGTTGCTCCGCTCAACTCATTGGTCTAACATTCTGTTTCTCACAACAACAAATATCTTCAGATTGGCTGTAACTGTGTCATGTTGTGAGGCAGTTTTGCATTGAGTATGAAAACTCCATCGCTCCTGACACCAGGCCATTCACATTAAGGATGCTTGCTTTAATGATAACTACAACAACTATAAAGTTTTAATAATCATTCTAATTCTATGAGAATAGGGAAGTCCACACCACAAATATAACATTAACAATTATACATTTAGAAGATACTTTTAACCAAAGCAACTTACATTGCATGTACACATTTTATCAGTTTTTGATTTCCCTGGGAATCGAACACATAACATTCATGTTGGTTGCACTGTGCTACTGTTTGAGCTACAGAAAGGCACAGGATCTTTTAACCATTACACCAAAAGACGCTAGCCTTGAATTCCGGAGTTCTGCAGTCACTGGAGTGTGCAGCATATGTTGCAGTTGTGTTGAACAGTTTAAGTGAGGCGCTTGGCATGATTGTGCCCAACCTAATGGACTGAAGACAGTGTTTTGTGGTCTCCAGCAGCCCTGAGCCAAGACTGACTGATGGGGCTGTTTTCCAGCACTGCCGCTAAATGAACGGCATGCTCTCTCATTAGATTAGTGGGTAGAGAGGGGGTCGTATCACTCACAGACAGCGCTCACACAATCTGGCTCATTAGATCTACTGGCTGGGCTTCCCCTTATCTGTCTCTGGAATCAAGCCACCAAAACCTGAAATCAGGACAACAGATTCTGCTTATTCCATCTCATTCTTTTTTCCCTTCACCTCTCCATAAAACCTTTGGGGGTGTTTCTACTTATCACTCTGATCTTCCCTTATGTTGTCCTCTCTTCAACCTCATCCTTAACTTCTCTCTCTCACAAGGCCATCTCACATTTTGACTTCCTGTGCTTGACTCTGTCTCTGATCCACTCATTAGAGATGAACGCCGCTCTCTCACCCGTCTCCGTGGTTTGCGAGAGGATTTCAATAGCCGTGACAAAGAGCTCAGCTACTACACCCACTCACAGCCTGCAACCCGTTTACACCCACCCAACCGGCACATCAAACACATCCACAAATGCTGGTTTCTGCAATGCTTATAGCTCTTCATGCACTACCTTATCTTTTGAGCTTACAGAGAGGGATGGACAGCACAGCTCTGTGGTATGTGGTTTATAAGCCTCGCTCATGTTGTCATTAGACAATCTTGATGAACTGTCTGATGTTCTTTCTCTTTCCTTTTTACACCTTTCTTTCCTTGTAAAACGTACCTAGGTAAGCTGAGCTCAGCTGAGAAGAGATGAAATGAGACAAAATGAAACAACAAAACGAGAAAGAATAAGAAAGATGAGAAGAAAAAAGACAGAGATGAAACAGAGAAAGAGATAAGAGAAAAGACAAGAAAAAAGGATGAGACACAAAGTAGTGTTTAGAAGAGAAGAGAGAGAAAGAGAAAATACAAGAAAATAGGATGAGACACAAAGTAGCATTTAGAAGAGAAGAGACAGAGAAAGAGAAAAGACAAGAAAATAGGATGAGACACAAAGTAGCGCTTAGAAGAGAAGAGACAGAAAAGACAAGAAAATAGGATGAGACACAAAGTAGCACTGAGAAGAGAAGAGAAGAGAAGAAAAAAGACCGAGTTGAGACAGAGAAAGAGATAAGAGAAAAGACAAGAAAATAGGATGAGACACAAAGTAACGCAGAAGAGAAGAGACGAGACCATATGAGAAGAGAAGTAGAATTATCGCCCTTCACTCGTGCCACTACAGTGACTCATTCTCTATTTAAGTTTCTGCTCATCACTCATTCCCTTAAGCGAATCAAGAGAGGGCAGGTACAGAACAGAAGTACGGAGGGGGAGGAAGTCGAGAAAATGAGCTGTGGAGCAAGTACACCACAAACTAATGAGAGACCGCAGGGGGGGAAGACAGCGAAAGAGACTTGAGAGAAAGTGAGAAAATGAGCGATGGAGAAATGATCGGATGAGTATCCCAATAATGGAAGGATAAGGACAGAAAGAAGAACAGAGAGAGCAGATGAGGCTGATATGCACGGCAGAACCCACAAAAGACGTAATTATGGCGTAAAGGTGAACTGCATCGTGACACTCTTGCACTGGAGAGGACAGGAACATATGGTCCATTTACCACTCTAATGTATGTGCATCCCAGTAATCAAACTAAAATTGCTCTCAGCAGCAACTCAAGCTACAGGTTGCAATAATAGCCGCAGTTGTTCAGCAGAATGTTCTGTCATGTTAAACCCAAGATCATATTTCGTTTCCTGCTACAACCACAAGGAAATGTGACTGTATATATTTAAACTGTGTATAAATTATGCTAACACTGTTTTACATCTTTTATGCTGACAGTCCCTTTCATTTTATCAATATACAAGGCTCTTTATGATTTATGATCACGCTTTGTTTACCAAATCCCACACAACCCGTTCAGAATGACTCATGTGCATCATCCACATACTTTATTTATTTCTAAAAATTAAGCCACCGTGCTGAAAATGTCCCTCTGGCTCCCATAAACAATGGCATACACTAAGGGAATGAGTCACTAATGTAACACACACGTACACACAAGCCAAAAACAAGCTATTAATTTAGATAGCTGACTATGTTTTAATATCACATGGTTGTGGGTTAGGACTTTTTGAGAGAAAATGTGTCAGTTTAAAACTCTAAATTAGTTTAGGGAGCCTGATGCAACTCATAGGCATGACGTATGGCTCCCAAAAAACAGCTAGTAAGAAAACAGATACAAATACAAACACACCCTAAGATGTACAGCAACAGTTTAGTCAGGTCCCATTCAAACCCACACGCTGCTGTCCATTAGTGTGACAAACATCACCAGGAAATACGCTTTACTCTCTCGTCCATCATGCACTTGAATATCTATTAAAACATCACCTTACCTTGAATCTGCCATCAGTGGCTCGTAGGACTGAGTCAACGCAGCAGTGCTGCATGAAAACGACTGGTTCAACACGAGTGAGGAGAGAGAATCGCTCAGAGAAATTGATAAAGAGAGAGAGAGAGAACAAAACTGTGGAGGGAAAAGGATGAGAGAATGAGCGAATCGTGAGGAGAGAGAGCAAGAGATAGAGAGAGTATATGTGTGTAAGAATGCAGGTAGTTGTAGTAGTTGCTATGGCATTGAATACGTGATGGGCTTGTGAGGGGGTGCGGATCATTTCTCAGATGTAAAATTGAATAGAGCCTCAAAAGCCATACTTACAGAAGATTTATGTCACAGGCACACTCATATGTGGCTGGAAAAGCATAAAGCATTAATAACTCATGTGCAAAATGCACCTCTGTTGAATTTTCCATTTAAATGCATGCAGAATTCAACAGATTTGTGACATCTTCAACAGATTTAAGGCTCTAGTGTCAAAGGTGACTCTGAGGCTGTTTCGCTCTGTGTTAATTAGAGATCACCGATATTAAAATGTAGTCGATACCGATAATAATTTATCATGTTAGATGGCTGATATTAAAATTCTGGGTAACACTTTAGTATAGGGACGAATTCTCACTATTAACTATTTGCTTATTAACATGTCTATTATTAACATATTTGCTGTTTATTAGTACTTATAAAGCACATATTCTACCATATTTTACATCCCTAATCCCACCCAATACCTAAACTTAACAACTACCTAACTAACTATTAATAAGCAGCAAATTAGGAGTTTATTGAGGCAAAAGTTGTAGTTAATGGTTTGTTAATAGCGAGAATGGACCTTGATATAAAGTGTAACCAAATTCTGCATTATATAATTAAATTCAAAGAAATCACTAAAAATGTAAATAAATTATTTTATATGCTATAAGTGAATAGGCATCTTAAAATTATAATGTACAAGATTAATTTTTTTTTTTTTATTTCATTCTAAAATAAAGATAGCTATTAGCTAAGATTACATTTAATAGAGTTCCCAAATCAGTGTTTTTAAAGAATGAACTTTAAATGAATATGCACAATGAAATATTCAATATCGGCTAGCGCGTAGGCTATACAATAACAACACATATCGATAAATTAAAATATCTAATATCAGCCAATAACCAATGGTACTATTATATTGTTCAAGTGCTAATGCAATGCAGCATTATAGCATCATACCAGCCTTTCATGACAAAATATACTATGCATTTATAATTTATTATAAAATCATAAATCATTCATTTTATAACACTGTTTTTGCTGTTGAAATTTCTGTGTAAATGTATTTTTTCTCAACTTTTCACAGTGCACACTGTTTCAAAGCTATCCTTAAAGAAAATAATGATGTTAATGTTTATAACATCTTACTATGCTCATGCCTTATAGTTGCATTTAGTATATTAGAGCTTTTAGATAATATACTACATTTACATATTATACATATGCAATGATGCAAGCAATCAAGCAGTTGAGATATGCTATATATGCAAGTATTCTACTATAAGTTTATATGAAGAGCTGGGCGATAATATAGTAACATTGTGCAACAAAATAAAAAAAAATGTTGCCTATCTGCAGCATTAATAGTCTGTAAATGCATTTTCAGATGCAGCTTCTACATTTGCAGTGTAAAGAGGGCAGTAGATTCACAACACATAAACAAACAGTCCAGAGCTCAAGTTCTCACAGTAAGCTTTGCAACACAATGAAAACATGAATCTGCTCAAAGAGGAAGATTCCACTCCACAGTTGTTTTTTCACATGCAGACACATGTGCCTGGCCATTAGAACAGCATGTGGTCAATGTGGTCGGCCACCACTGGGATCCAATCAGATAAATGTCCAATCACATACACTCTCACTCGCACGTACTGGAGGAACATCAATAATCTGGATTCACAAGCAGTACATAGACATGAAGGGGTACATGACATATCTGATGAGTTTTATGGAAATGTCAGAACCTGGGCAAGAAAACCGTATCCTCTGTGCACAGCAACAACCTCAAGTAGTGGCTAATGCCGTTTTCCACTAAAAGAGCCTGTTGAACATTGCCTGGTTCTTTCATTTGTCTGGTTGTTTAGAGCTGTTGTCTCCATCTCCTTCAATCTCTTGGCAGTTTAGTGTTTGAGAGCCATTGCGCCTTCTAATTGGTGCACTTTCTGGGGTTGCCTTGTGAACCCTCTTTGGAAATATTCTTTGGTGTTATGCCATAAGGTTTGGTTGGATGAACATATGTATATATAGCATTAATCCGAAAATGACCGCATTTTCAAATAAGGTTTTGCATTTTATCAACCCATTCTGTTCCCTGCAATCATATGACTAGATTTGACAGGAATTGAAAATGAGCATATGGCACTGCAACACCTGACAGCCAGCCAGAGGTGTGACTTCTCTCTGAAAAGAAATCCATCAGCTTGTAGTTTAATTTACATGTATATGCCAAAAAACCCAGGATGAGATGGTCTGGAGTTATATTAGCACCAATTTAAAGGCCATTTTTAATGTTCTGTTCAATCAGTTAAACATCTATATTAAAATGCACTAAATATTTTTTAAAGAAAGCTGAAAATGTATATTTTTACTCATGCTTTTAAATATCAAATGCTTTTTATTTATTATTACGTATTACTTTTATTACTATGATTTAATTTCCATCTTGTGTTATGCATTTTGTTTAAATACAAGTATTTTACTATCATTATAAAGTGGGTTTTATCTAATATTATATTAATTAAGGTATTTACATTTTAATCATGTTTATTTGTACTCATGTGAACACACATAAATTAATTATATAAATTATATAAAATTATACAAATTTTAAACATTATTTTTTATTTCAACTTTAACCTTGACTGTTTTTTTTACTAATTTTAAAATGTTAAAAAAAATTGTTTAAAGTAGATTACAAATAAAAAAGAAAATTGGTTATTATATATATTATAAATTAAAAATGAATAAATGATCAATTCTAACAGTAATTACTGTGCTTGTGTTTTTTACTGTAAATCACTTTAAGCTTTCACTTTGAATTTCTTGTATAATAAGTGCTAGACAAATAAAATGTATTATTATTATTATTAAAATAGGATAAATGAAAGGTGTTTGTCATAAAATCTAATATGAGAAGCATAATATGCATCCTAATAACTAGCTCAGAATAATTTCGCAAACAATCCCAAGGTCATTTTATGAAATTGTTGCAACATTGGTCTGTGGTGCAATAAATCAATATTTAGGTTCATGCATTCTTTTTTGGACTCACAGCTCAGATGTCTCCAATGTGCTCATAAAAGCAATTTGATCTAGTGCAATAAAACTCTAAAGAGATCAGAAACTGATAATATAATCACAAAGGGGGGCGAAGGAGGAGGCGGAGAGAGATTAAGGATGTAAGACTAGAACTCCTCATTCTTTGACTTGAATTGGTGCTAACGTCCCTGTTATTTGCTTTGCTCTTTGCTGGTTGGTCTGACTGGTGGAGTGAGGAACCGTGAACTTTAATATTATATAACAAGAGACACGCACACACACAAATGTACAATCCAGGCCTGCAGCGTACAATCTTACACTATAATAACTCACTTGTTTATGTAAAACAACATCAGGCCAGATTACCCCCGTGTGTATTTGGCCACAGCAGCGCTAATGCTGATCACAATTCTGATCAGAGATTGCAGGCGACAGATGACCCACTCAGGAATTAGAGAATGAACCAGTCTGTGTAAACTTCCCTGTCCACACCTATCTGCGGCAAGAGTAAAAATGCGAAACTCAATACCGTAATTACTTTGATTCCCCTGGTGTGACACAGCTGTCTGCCCCTGTGCTGTTTTTGCTGACAAACATCCATTAGCTGCTGATGTCTGATGTCTCAGAGGCCTTGATACAGAAGCCTTGTTCAATTATTTTGAGAAAATTTTTCCAAAACTCAATAAAATCTTTAACTGGAGTCAACATAAGTGAGTATCTGCTAATGGGGCCAACGAGGGACATCCATCCAGAAGTCCGTCAGACTCCTAATGGTTAACTAAAGTGACAGCATACGTGAGTTGAGCAATAATCATTCAGAGGAGATACAAAGCTGAACATCATGAACTGATCCATACTAATGTATACACATTGTAAATGAGTAAACTACTTCACTTGAGAAGGTAAAATGTATAGTTTAAATGCAGGTAAACACAAGACTGGAATTTGCTTTCCTCATAGCAACAGTTTGGCAAATAATACTAAATAAATGAATAAATCTAACCGCAAAATAGCATATTATAAAATTGTTTAGATGCAGCCATGTATGAAACATACCCACCTATCCATACCATTCAAAAGTTGGGTCAGTGCTTTTTAAAATAATTTTATCTTATGCTCATCAAGACTGTATTTGTTTAATCAAAAAACACAGTATACGGTAATATTGTGTGTAATTTAAAAGAATTGATTTTAATATATTTTAAAATGTAATTTACTCCTGTTATGACAAAGCTGAATTTTCAGCAGTCATTACTCTAGACTACAATGTCACATGATCCTTCAGAAATCATTCTAATATGCTGATTTGGTGCTTGGGTAACATTTCTTATGATCACTGTTGAAAACAGTTGCGCTGCTTAATATTTGTGTGGAAATCGTGATATCAGTTTTAAGGTTTCTTTGTTGAATAGAAAGTTCATAAGAACAGCATTTATTTGAAATAGAATTCTTTCAAATGTCACTTTGATTGTTTTAATGTGTCCTTGCTCAATAAAAGTATAATTTCTTTAAAACGTCTAAGCGTCTCCTAATGCGCCCTACAGTAGCTACAATAATAAACCATATATATATATATATATATATACACACACACACACACACACTCACATATAGGCCTATAGCTACTTACTATAAAAACCTGTGGTAGGTTACTATACAACATCACAGCCTAGGATTGTGTTACTATCGCTGATCTATATAAATGGCTCGGCTTCACTTTCATGACGTCATGAGCAATCCAGTTCTCTATTATATATCAGTGGTTAGGCCTACTATGCAGGAGTTATGGTAAACATACTAGATGAGATACAGTGAAAGATGTCAAGTATAGTGCTGACTGTGTTTCATCACAACAAAAGGCAATGTTGTATTGTTGGATAACAACAGACGTTTAGCAATAAGAGTTGTTATTTACGACACCTTAAGTTTCAGCTCCACTTTCGGTTTCGGATAAGTGAAAATATAAACCCCAACACAGTAACCCAGTCATCTCACTCTAAATATGGACGAAGAAGAACTGATTTTATGTACTCACTGGTAAGTGTTTTATAATGTAGCCTACTGTAATTATACTAACGCACACAGTTTTGGTACAACGTATATTTGTGTTCACTGCCAACGTATGTAAACAAATGACATAGTGTTCAGTGAGTGTAAAATCACTGACATAGAATATCTGTCTACTGTAGCAACAACAAAATAGGCTATCGAAAACAAAACATATTCTACTTAATCAACAATACTCAACAATAATGACTAACGTTAGCCTATTACCTTGTTGTCGATAACCTGATTTAAACAAAGTGAAACTATGGGACATGGGGCCCGTTCTTCGTACGTCACTAACTCAGTTAGCTGGATTTGATTGTTGACGATTTGGCATGATCTTGGATTATTTGGTTCTTCGAAGCTCATCCTGGACTTGCTGTCATAGCAACAAGTCCGTAAACTTTAACCTGCTCGGGAGCAGGCTTATTTCATGTAAACAGGATTAGATTGCATCTTTTTAAGTGGAACTGATATTTAAAATCTATCCCAGCCACTGCTATTACAAGAGTACCCTATCCGGGGATTATCATTTATAATAATAATAATTTAAAAAATAATTTGAAAATAATATTATAGCCTAATGTTGTGTAATCTATAATACTATAGACACAGCCAGTTTTACTCATTGAAAGATTTATTCGTGATAACATAACTTTATAATTGTATTCGAGTCTTACACACATGCTGTACAGTTAATCTGAGTTGTGCATTAATTTGAGTGCTGACAGCTATTATGGGAGTGGCTTGATGGAGCGCAGGAGATGCAGATAACATGATCTTGACCTTTAAGAAACGTTAATTAATGCTGTCACATAACAAATCTGCTTCAAAGATACAATTACATGAATTGATAATTACAACATTGAACTAAAAATGTAAAGCCTGTACAAATACTAGTAATCGTGAATATAAATAATTAGGAATCATGTAAAAAGATTTTTCCAAAAATATTTTGTGTTACACAGAAAAAAACAAAAGCATACAGGATTGGAACAGCATGCTGGTGTGTAAATAATGGCAGAATTAAAATTTTTGGGTGAACTGTTCCTCGAAGTGCCATAACATTGTAGTGTCATAACACCTTTTCCATTCTCCAGTCTCTGTAAAGAGTCTCTCCAATGTTTTCATGCAGCAATAAAGAGGTGGCGAAGGAAAACTATGATCTGCACGAACCACACTGTAAGAGGTTTCTGTGTATATGCCCTGACTGCGATGAAACTGTGCCTCGAGATCAACTGGAGCAGCATAAAACCGAACAGCACACAGAGGTCACGACCACCACTCAACACTGGTTAACACTTTGCTGCTTTTTACAGGCCCTTGGCCCTGTATGTCACAAAAGATTATTTGGGATGAATTTCCCATCTAAACGTTTTCCACTTGACATGCTTTTTACTCATCACTGTAATCTCCCCCTCTGAGAAACCATGTCAGTGGTCTCATTTTTCATTATGTCTCACAGGTCAAATGTAAGATGTGCAATAAAAAGATGGAGAGAAGGCATCTATTGGATCATGAGGTGAATATTCAGTCTCACACTGTGAAAATTTTATGTCTGAGGCTGCTCTCTCTTAGAGTGTTTTCACACTTATTCTTTTGTTGTTTCTGTCTCTCCTTGTTTACAGAAAGATGAGTGCACTGAGAGGCCTCCGATCTGTGAGTTTTGTCAGCTTGAGCTTCCTCTGAGCAATCTAAAAGAGCACAAAGTGTCCTGTGGGAGTCGCACGGAGCGCTGCTCTGACTGCGGCTGGTACGTTAAACTGATGGACCAGCTTGAGCACGCTCAGATCTGCTCTACTACCACCCCCACAGCATCAAAGGACCTTGTCCCTGAGGATGATACTTCTGACACAGATGGTTAGGAAATTACATGATCAGTTTGAAACATTGTACGTAGATATGTTATAGGTCTTAGTATTGCCAGGTTCTGCATATTTTAAGGTATTCAGACAAATTGTGATTGTAAAATACTGGCATTTGGCATATCTGTTATCTTCAGAGCAGACTATGTTGCAGTGTCAGAATTGTCTGAAATACATTCCCTCAGATAAGCTGAAGGAACACAAGGTAAAATGTGTCAATAAATAAGAATATGTTATATGTAATTATGAAGATCTATTTTTAACACCTCAAATCTTTCTGTTATTTTTTTTTTTTACCAGCTGCTTTGCAAAAAGTCCTTACAGTTTGCAGACGTCGAGGATGATGACTCAGAGGAAGAGGATGAAAACCCCAATCCTGGAAATAACAGCACTCCAGACGCTGCAGATTTCTCCTTCTCATCAGTGCAAAAGGTGAAGAGAGACAGAAACATTGACATGGACCTGGATAAGATAAGCACCTGTCCGCTCTGTCACCTGGCTCTTCCTGTAAAGACGCTGGAATGGCATGAGGTACAGCTCACTGTTCTGTACATAGTACAGCAGCCTCAGGTTGAATCTGAAAAGTAATTTTGTTGTTGATTTAATAAATATCATTAACTGGGTAAATTTACTATACCAAAATAAATACACTATTGTTCAAAACTTCAAAAAGACCGTAAAACAGTACATTTAAAACTGTAATTTAGAATAAATGTTTTCTGTATTATCATTTTCAAATTTTGATCATTTGATATTAATGCTGAAAACAGTTGTGCTGCTTAATATTTCTGTGAAAACTGTGATACATTTTTTTCTGGTTCCTTTGATGTATAGAAAGTTCAAAAGAACAGCATTTATTTGAAATAGGAACTTTTTGTAATAATGAAAAAGCAATGTTCCATAAAAAAAAAAAAACATTGGAAAATTGAGCCCAAACCTTTCTTCAGTACTGTAATTGATGTAGTATATAATATATACTGTTAATTATGTGTTTATAAATGTATTTATATTTTATTTTCAATTTTATTTTTAAAGAAATAATGTGAATTACACAGACATCTGAGCATGGCATGATGGCTGGTGAAATCAAAGCTAAATATGTAAGTATACAAATAATATATTATAATGTATCACCAATATAACTTTGCAGTGCAACTGATGAATTATAATACGTGTATGAATTACCTTTACAGGGTTGCTGGAAACTGTAAACTCGCCAATCATCGCAAATAAAAATATAAAATATTTTGTTGTGGTATAATTATATTGAAATATACTGAAACTAACTAAAAACATGTTTACAATGTTTCTTATAATCACTGTATGATTTTAATTTGAAAATAATGGCTCTTTAAAATTTTCATAATAGGCCAGGTGAAGGAAAAATAATGCTAAATGTTTTTGACATCTTGAGTAAGGGTATTTTATGTACATACTTTGTTTAATTACTGACTATTTACCCATTTTATGAGGCAGTTATTTGGCTCTTTCATAAATCTGTTGTTTAAACCTTACTGCATGTTAAATCCAGACAAACCTCAGACCACAGCAAAAAAATAAAAAAAGATAACACAACTATTTGTATGAGGTGCATGAAATTATTTAGTGCATAATATATTCTAGACTTTAAACTATTTCTCTCTATGCCAACATCTTCATATCTTTGTTCGAAATACCCTGAGGATTCCGCAGACCATCTACCAGATGAAGAGGACTGTGAAAATAAGGAGAAACATGGCCATTTATTGGGGGAGACCACAAGATGAATGGGGAATGTCGTGGCCTAATGGTTAGAGAGTGGGACTCGTAACCCAAAGGTTGCGGGTTCAAGTCTCGTACCGGCAGGGATTGTAGGTGGGGGGAGTGAATATACAGCGCTCTCTCCCACCTTCAATACCACGACTGAGGTGCCCTTGAGCAAGGCACCGAACCCCCAACTGCTCCCCAGGCGCCGCAGCAAAAATGGCTGCCCACTGCTCTGGGTGTGTGTTCACAGTGTGTGTGTGTTCACAGTGTGTGTGTGCACTTTGGATGGGATAAATGCAGAGCACTAATTCCGAGTATGGGTCACAATACTTGGCCACATGTCACTTCACTTTCACTTTCAAGATGACATAGTTTCAGTCAGGATGGCCTTTCCTTAACGTCTTAATATTCCTATAGTATCTTTTAATAAATATTACTTAATTTATATGTTTTACTACATTTTAAAATGTCTTTTATTGCAATATTTGTTCATTTTTAATTGAGTAGAATTTTACTACAATTTATTAGAATTTTATTTTTTGCCAGTGGTAAACTTAGTCCTCCTAGTATGTGACGAGGTTTGTAAAAAATGTAGTTTTTTGAACAACCTGTTCTGCACTTGGAAACAAAAGTGCAAGAGAGACACCTAGTGGATATTTTTGTATTCCTCTTGCGAGAGATCAGTGTTGAGTGCAAATTCAAGAATAAACGTTTATTCATAATCTCATAAGCAAGCTCTTTTTTTTCTTTTGACAAACCATTATATAAAGTAGAGTATATAAATCTTTGTCTCTTCATAAACTTTCATGAGTTGCCACTTTGAGTTTAACATGTTAGATAAAAATTTGTGATGGACTGTACTATTGTCATCATACTATTGCAGCATTAACTAGCCTATGTTGTGTAACAGTTTGAACTTTCTGTATTTCCTGATAATGATTGCTGTGCTATAGAACAGACATAAAATTACATATGGTAGCCATAACCCTTTATCCTGATTTTCTGTCACACTTAAAAAATTAGTTCACAGGAAATTAATTGATGGACTGGAGTCGTGTGGATTATTGTGATGTTTTATCCGCTATTTGGACTCTCATTCTGACGGCACCCATTCACTGCAGAGGATCCACTGGTGAGCAAGTGATATAATGCTAAATTTCTCAAGGTCTGTTCCAATTAAGAAATAAATTAATCTACAACTTGGATGGCCTGATGTTGAGAAAACCGTCAGCAAATTTTAATTTCCAGGTAAATTATTCCTTTAATCTGAAGGAAGAAAAGCAGTTCAAGTAAAAATCAGTATTATTTTAAATGTTTTATTTCCATCCTTTACATTGGGTTTTAAAGCAGGAGACATTTTTTTTCAGTTCTCAGAGATCAAACACAGGTCCATAGGAGCTACAGCTAAGATAATGTGCCTTCAATCAGAATTTAAAATCATATCTGGAGGAAAAATAAAACACAATAATGAGTCTTTGGAAATTCAAGTTAAGATAAACAATTTAAAACAGATAATGCACCTGCCTAAAAGAACAAACAGCAGGTAAGATAAAGAAAGAAAAATCTATTATTAAATCAAATAATAATCAGATTACATAAATTAAAAGCAGCCAATTTAATGGCCACTTTGCAATAGTTTAAAAAGCACCACAAATATAATTATATTAAATTACCAGTCAATTTTTAAATATTTTTTTTGCCCATTTAAATTACCTGTAAAAGAGCACACAATTGGTCCAACAGTCTATGAGACCCAGCCATCTACTGAAAATATTCAGTCGGTACATACAAGGAACTCTACGAAGAACCTGTTTTAGATTCTAATGCTTATTATTTTGGTTATCATGTTATAAATAGGGAAATCTTTTAGTCCTGTCAGCTCTATAACTCTTAAAACATTTTCAGAGATTGCCATAAACTCTAGTGTCACTATATCCTCAAGCTTATTGTATTTTCTTTGCTATCATTCAGCATTCACTGTTTGTGTAACTTGCTCCCAATTGTAGCTGTTGAAAGAGCTACGGATGTCCGTTGACCTTGTCCTGCAGGAGAGTCAAGGCGTTGGAGGAGAAGTCACGCAGGACGTGGAGTGTGTCACGCTGCAGCTGTAAGGTGTCGCGTGAAAACTGCTGCTGGGTGTGGACCAATCTCTGCACCGACTCCGCGAGCGACTCCAGTGAGCGAGACAGCGACCCTATCAGCAGTGTGGTGGCCTGCTGTTCCTGCAGGCTGAGCGAGGCACTCTGGGATAAACGCTCCTTCAGACTGCGAGGCTCCACAGGAGCAGGTTGGGGAGGGAGCCGAGCGGGAGCTGAACGTGATGATGAGGCGGCCACTGCAGAAGGTGCAATAAATGTTGGGATACTGGCAGATGAGGGGCCGTTAAATGTTGTGTTGTGATTAGGTTTTTCTCGAACATGGCTCTTCTCAACAATAGGATGGCTGAGGAATCCAGGAATACCGATAGGATTCTGGTTTGGTTGGCTTCTTGGTTCAATAAACTGCATGTTACTGCCTGGAAGGATAAGAAACATGTTAATTTTAGACATTAACATCATATTTGAAAGAGAACTTAGCGTTTTTTATTATATAAAATGGATGCATAAAACATTATGGTCAATTAACAATAAGAGTGTCTATAATAATGTTCCATAACATTTTTCAGTAAGATTCAGTAATGTGTGTGTGTGTGTGTTATTTTTCAAGATATAATCTACATACTTTGAGGTAAAAGTTGTTGTTTTTTCTTTTCAAATATATTTATGAAATAATTAAGTTTTAAGGAGTTTTTCCAAATATTACATTTTTTATAAATGTAAAAAGCAATAATCTAATAAATATGAATCATCTATTGTCCCAAATACAATATTTTCAAATATTAATAAACTGTTTTAATGAAAAAATAATAACTTAAATCAAATATATAATGCAAATCTTTTATGCCTAACACAAAATAAAGATTATAGTATCACCATCCTGACATATTTGTACATTGACACAAAATTACATTTTCATTCAAAATTAAAAACATGCTCATCATAAAAGGTGTATTCACGTCACCTAATGTATAAAGTGACTATATTTTTTAACAAGTTGATATAAGTTGATTGAGATGCCACTGACCCATTAAAAGAATCAAAATGTGTGGCAAGTCTCTCTTCATTATTTCTTACCTTCCTTTTCTGATGTGTCAGTCTGGACATCTATTAGAGGCACTGATGAATCTATCAATACAATAGAAGTAACACATTTATTACATTTTGAACATTCAAACACTCAGTAATGAATCGCCTAACTAATTTAAAAATAAAATCAAAATGGAACTCACCGCCGAACATGACGTGTGCAGGAAGCTCTGTATCACTTTTGCCTGGGATACTAGTGTGGAAGGGAGGTGGCATAGGCAAACCAAACGAATGAGGCCTGCCATTTGCCATGTGTGAGAAGCTGTGTGGCATCTCAGAGAGACCTGGAATATCCTCGTCTTCATCATCCATTTGGTCATCATTTGCCAAACTGCTCACATTTTTGTTAGGGTTAGACATCTGAAGGATCTGGTGTACCATAGTTTCTATAGGCGACAGCTCTTGTGCGATTTGGGCGGCCGTGGCTCCCGATGCCCTCATGGCGGCCACCCTCCGCTTGGTGTCGCATTTGAGGTCTGCCCATTTCTTAATGACTTCAATAATTTCTCGATGACACTCACTGACCTCATTGATACGTGCTGTCACATCAGCCCATGTGCGGTTTTTCAGATCCTTCGAAATGCCCCGGTTGAACTTTCCTGTTAAAACCGTGAGTTCATTTAACTATTATCCCTCACATATGCAAAGCATAATTTACATACATTCAGATCCTATTGAATTTTGTGATATGAAAATAAAAAGGTTTGACTTACCAACTAGAATATGGCGTTTTTTCTGCACCTCACTGAGCAGCAGTTCAACCTCCTGGAATGTGAAACGTGACTTTCTTTTCTTGAAGCGCATTAAAGCACCTCCTGGCCCTCTGTAAGGGTATGGCATGAATTCCGACATCCTTCTTCCTCCGCTCTTCAAAACTAATCACAACCAAATCAAACAGGGCTTCTAGACTTCATCCATCAGAAGGCTTGATGAATTATATGGCTGAAATAGTAAAAGATACAAATTGAAATTCAAAATGGAAATTCATCCAGAAGCTTTCAACATCATTTAACTTCAACCTACCTAGCAAAGAAGAAAACGAATGTGACACACTAATTAAATACAACTAACCTGTTCTTACTTCCTCACAAACTGACAAAAGATCTAAATATGTAATTATATATATATGTGTGTTTGTGTGTGTGTGTGTGTGTGTGTGTGTGTGTGTGTGTGTGTGAATTGTGTTGTACAATAAACTTACTGTCCCTCTGATTTATTATGGTCATGTGATGAATGTTGCTTCTGTTCTGCGCTTTAAAAGGACAGAACAGGCACAGACAGAGAGTATTTGGGCAAAGCACAGAATCATATTTTTCTAGGATCCTTTTACTTTAAATTAACTGTTACAACTAATTGCGGCGTGATCTCACACCGCCTCGCCGGTGTGCCCATGCTTCCTGCTTCTTTGTTGTTTTCCTGCCTAATCGTCAGAGAGCAATAGGAACATTGAGAATCGAGCGAGCGCCATCACGGACATACAGCATCTAGCTCGAGCGTTCAAATCTGCCATTTCTCAAAAATCTCGCGTACAGTATTCAATCGAACGCGTAAAGATAGATTCAGATATCGTAATAAGCAAATATTCCACCAGGAAACGCAAACAGATTTGTATTTTGTTTGTCGTTAGCCTGCCGTAAAAAAATGGACTACGCACGCATATCGTAGACGCATTTACGAACCAATTTTGAGTCAAATCGAAACTGCGTACATCTGAAAGGCGATCAACTTTATTGCTATTGATATTAGCGATAGATTGAGTGGTAATTACCTACAGTGCGGCCGAATGCTTCCTAGGATTTGTCGGTGTAGCCTTGCCCGATAAACTTCGTAGGCAGTGATCCCCTGCGTCGCGCAGACTCAGCTCTACGTGTTTTTCCCCCTCCACAACGATAGTTCGCCAACATTCTATAGTAATCCTTCCTTATGCCTGTGTGGAAGCAGTTCTAACTACATGCAAACCCTGTGGCCCAGTATAAGCATGGAAATGTTCAACTTGCAATTAAATAAAAGTAAATTTAAGTCGCTTTTTATTCATACATGTTAAATATATCGCGTAAAATATTTGTGGATTTTGTTCGCGTTTTTTCCAGTCTAACAAGCTATTTTGTGGTGTTTGGAAACTTTCAAAGCTACAGTCCCAATAGTTATAAAAATAATTAAAAATAATAATTAAAAAAAAGTGATTTCCTGGTCTGAAATTTGTACGATTTTAAAAGACATGGACATTTTAAAAATGCATATACTTTTTTCTGGTTATTGATATTTGATATCTGTAAAATATTCGGCTAGATAGATAATAAATACTACTACTTTTAGAGTGCAATCTCTGTTAAAAATATATATATTATTTAAAAGATCCACGATTTCCTGTTCACGTCATGGAAACATATCGATCAAAAGACCTGCACCCTGTGTGTAATTTATAAAAACTGTATAAAAAAACAGATGCTATACTTCAAAGATTTGAGCTATACTGTACACAATATATGTATGTTTACTAAAGAGAATGTGTAAGCAACTAACATTATAAACTGGTTAAAATAAAACAGTTAAGGACACAAATCACAAGGGGCTATTCCGCATAGTAGGCTAACAAATGCTGGAATTAATTTAGGCCTTAACACTTTGCGATTGAAGTAGAAACATTGGCTTGTGTTGCATCTCTTGTTCTTTATCTTTGGACCCCAGGTCGTAATCAGTTGCATCTTCTTGAGGATCATAGGAAGGCTATCAAGCAGAAGTTCGGGAAGCAGCTAAATGAAATTAAATGTTTGAGTAGCCTATTCGTTGAATGTTCAGCATCGTTTACAGATTTGTAATGAGGTGGCCATACAACAAAACGCCACCATTTTGAGGCTCTCTGTTTCAGACTTGGGGAGTGGCCTTGTAATTGTCTGTAGCACCCGCTAGGTGGGTGTAGTGAGTTCCTCAAATATGCGTGCTTGATTCGGAAAAAAAAAGCTACCGGCTTAAAGGGATAGTTCCCCCAAAAATGAAAATTCCAACTGTTTGATTACCAGCAATCTTCAAAATATCTTCTTTTGTGTTCAACATAAGAAAGCAACTCATACAGGTTTGAATAGACATGAGGGTGAGTAAATGATGACAGAATTTTCATTTTTGGGTGAACTATGCCTTTAAAGGGACAGTTCACTCCAAAATGAGGTCTCATTTATTCACCTTCAAGTTTTTTCGACTCACAGTTGGCTGACTTTGTTTTACTTAGTTAGGAGAACGTCCCACACCGAGTAATCTTCAATTTTATTGTCCAAAAAAAGACTAAATCAAAGTGAATGGTGACTAGGTTGCCAGTTGCCACAGAAAAAAAGTCATAGATTTGAAATAAAATAAATGATTAACTGAAAAATATCAATTTAGTTTTATTTTGAAAATAAAATAATAAAAGATTATTTGAAGAACCTAAGCAAGTGGCCCATGTATAGCAGAAAAAAAAAAACATTTTGTCCATCATGAAACAAACCCTTGAACTTATCAACTTGATTTGTTTTTTAAAAAGCTACTCAATGTAGACAAAGAAATTACATTTACCAATACAACTTTAAGACACTGTTTTGTCTGAATAGTGAGCTTTTATCAGCTATGTGTTGTTATAGCCTATACTGTATAATACATGCTTAAATTACAATTACAGCACAGACTAGAGACAGTATATTAACATTCATTCAATTTTTCCTTAATGTATTTAAGAGCTGTTGTTGGAACATAATAATAATTACTTACTGTCATATCAGTATGCAATAATCCAAGTTCTGTAAATAGTCATTTAAAAGATAAACATCTTAATAATTTGTATCAATATGTGCACACATTCTCCTAGAAGACTGTAAACGTTTCACAAAGGAAAATCCCATGTTTTTATCTTGATATTAGCTTTGTGGCCCTCTGATTGGCCTCATTGATGCGGGATTCATTGACCATGGCCTGCAAAAAAAAAAAAAACATTAAAAGAACGGTTAATATTAAAAGGTTCAACTGCTCTTTGTAGAACAGATGTTTCTGAACCCCTTCCAAACACTGACCTTGCTCTGAATGCGTTCAATCTGGACGTTCTGAGTGTCGATTTCATTGCCCATGTCAAGTGCCATGCTTCTGAGGTTGCCAAGGATACCGCCGACCTGTGCCAAGTTTTCCTCCATTTCATCCTCCCTTGCATCGTTTGTCACTCTTTCAAAGAGAAACGATAGTTTATACACTGTTCAAAAGTTCGGGGGTGCTAAGATTTTTTTAATGTTTTGAAAGAACTTTCTTTTGCTCACCAAGGCTGCAACTATTTGGACAAAATATAGTCATGCTGTAAAATATTATCACAAATAAAAAAAAAAACTTTTTCTATTTTAATATTATTTACTTAATTCATTACTGTGATAGCAAAGCTGAATTCTTAGTAGCCATTAGCAGAATTCAGGGTCATATAGAATCTTAGAACCTTCATTCTATAGAAACTTCATTCTATATGTTCAAAAACAAATGGAAGTGTAAGGTTCAAACGAACAGCATTTATTTGATCTATTAGTTTGCAACATAATAAATGTATTTACTGTCACATATGATCAATAAATGCATACTTGCTCAAAAAAGTATTAAAGGTATGTTTCTTTCTTTCTTTATTTTAAATCTGAGTGACTGCTTTGAAATGGTAGAGTCAATTTATGGACGAGAAGCCAAAAGTTCTGGCACCTTCTAATATATCCACCGCTCATGGTCATCTTCTCTCTCTCATCCACGACTCGAGAAGAGGGCTGGCTAGACACCACCCCATCTTGGTTATTACCCCAAACCTTCTTATACGCCCCACTTGCTTCAAAGTCCTTTAGTCTGAGAGAAGCCATATGAGAAAGACATACATTTGACAAGATTAGTCATACCAGTTGTTAATACCAAAACTGAAATTTAGGCTGTAACTGCCTAAATTGTTTGAGGAGGATTCAACGCTGACTCTGAAGACGCAGGTATAGTTGGTGTTGCATCTGTTTTAAATGAACCACACAAAAATTACAGTACATATTATTTGGTTGGAGTTTGTCTGACAATAGTTATGTAATTTAAGTCATGAGTTGCATTAGTTTGATGTTAAAGACCAGTGACATTATATTTTTGACATTATATAACATTTTATACGGTATTGATCCTTTCAAAACATTTCTTATATAGAGCAATATATATTTATACATGCTACCAGTCAGTTTTGGAATAATTAAGATTTTTTAAAATGTTTTTATGCTCACTATGCTACATATATTTGATAAAGTAAAAACAGTAATACTGTGAAATGTTATTACAATTTAAAATAACAGTTTTATATTTTGAAATGTAATTTATTTCTGTGATGGCCAAGCTGAATTTTCAGCAACCATTACTCCAGTCTTCAGTGTCACATGACACTTTAGAAATCATTCTAATATGTTGAATCTTAATTATTCCAAGCTATTAGTGTATATATATGAACGATATAAAAAAAGACAGTACATCCAACCAATTTCCTGTGATTTCTTGAGGTCACACAAGCAATTACTGGCACAAAATGAGTTTTCATGCAAGCAACTAAAAGCCAAGCCCCTCCAAACATCACATACTTATCACAGGAGCACAGACCGCAACATTTGCCGAGATCTGTTAGGTTTTTCTCAGCTTCCCTCATGTCCTGGTTGATCTGGTCCAGCCCTTCCTCAATCCGCTCAAGCTGCTCTGGATGAGGGAAGGTGGGATCACAGAGTATGGAGGTTTCAGGGGTTAATGTATGGAGACGAGATAAAAACAAACAAACACAACAGCAGTTTTCTCAGCAAGAAGCGCCACACGCCCATAAGCGACTAAACATCAGTGGTAGCTCTAGCTCCAAATGACAAGCGAAATGGACAGATATGAACTGAAAAATTTTATTAATATCTACAAACACTGCATTTGTTATGTGAGCATAAGTTGCTTAACATTTATCTTCATTTCAAATGTTTACATGGAGTCCTGCATGAACCTCTGCTCACAAAACAACCAAAAAAGACTAACATGTAGCAACATCACAGCAGGACAGGTTATCAGTGGGACAGAGGCATGGGCAGAGAGGTGACATCATTGACCACCAAGCAGCCATGGCTCAGGTGTCTGGGAGGAGACCTACTTTGTACATGGCCAGATGCACAGACCGCAACACCTGGCCATGTCAGTGAGATTTTTCTCAGCCTCCTTCATGTCCTTGTTGATGTGATCCAGGCCCTCTTCTATGCGGTCCAGTTGTTCTGCCCATGTGAGGGAGACAGGGAAGGGCATGGGAGGCAGGGGGAAGGGGAATTGAAAGGGGAAATATGCAAGCATGCACAGAAAAACACACAGAGGGTACATATTTCCATATGTATGGAATCATATATGGCTGTATTTATATATGTCGTACTGAAAGGATGAATAAATAACAAAAGATGAAGAATGCGCGGTCTGTACTCCTACATCTTGTGCATATTCTGTATCATTAGCATAAAGATAATAGCTACCTGTCATACAGATGCAACAGGATAAATGAACAACTAATGATGCATTTGCAAGTAATTAGTTGATTGTTTAGCTGCTGTACGTTTTATCTCTATTTATATAGAGTGTATGAAGATAATTCATTACCTCCCTGCTCGTCCAGCATAACAAGTGTCCTGATCCCTGCATCTTTACTCTGTTGAAGAATTGAAAATAATTCAGTATGAGTGCACATTAAAGAAGGCAATTTTGTTGCAGATGAATGTATGAAAAAAAAAAGGAATGAAAGTTTGTGCCCAGAGGCCAATTTAAGAGAAGGGTGCTCAACAATAAATAATAATCACATGATCACATTTATTTTACATTATGTTTTATTGAAGATTTACATATTTTTTTGATTGTTTGAACAGTGGGGTACAAAACTTTGAGACCACTAGTGAATTTAGCATTTTTTTTTCCTAAAAACAAATAATAATTCATATTTAAGTTTTAGTTATTTTTGTGAATAAGAACAAAAAATACTGCCTTGGTAACTAGCTAAAATAAGTTTGTTTATATTTTTATATACATATTTCATTTTATTTTAAGTAACAAAAATGGTTGTTTTATGGTTCTAGTTTTAGTTAATTGGATAAAACATTTTGGTTTATTTCTTAGATCCCTGGTTTTTGTTGTGGTCTCAGGCTGAATCTGTCCCATGAGATACACACTGATTTGTCATCATCACTAACAACTGTTCAACAACACAGGATGAGGTAATTGCAATTATTAAATATATCATACATGCTGTTATGAATAATGATCACTCACCTCCTCCAGCAGAAGCCTCATGTTTCTAGTGACCTCAAGGGACTGTCAGAGGTAAAAATTCAAAACACAACAGTGACTAAAAAGAACACATTTATAACTCAGTATAAAACATAGTTATTGATTGAAGTGAAAATTACCACACAGGACCTCAGTATTTTAATATCACTGTAATATTGTTTCTAGGCTATTTACTGTATTGGATTTTTTTTAATTAGCAGAAAACAACAATGTAACCCCAGAGGTAGAATTACAAAACAATTTCAAACCATTCTTTCATGTGCAAATATTTCTTTACTGGGTGAGTAGCTGTGTAATAAGCGCTATGCGTCAGTGTCCAGATCACCCTGCTGGGGTTTATTTTGCGATAAAGACTGATGGACTGTACATTATCCATTACATAACGCCCAGTGGAAAATCTGGCGATGAATAATGGCTTCATTTACGATTTACCAGACTTCGTCACAGTGGAAATCATAATATTACTGTAGGTGCATATATAATGTGTTTAGCATCATCAACCTGGTTGCTATGTACCATGGGAAAAACTGAGAATGGAAAATGTTTGATGTCATCACTGTAGGCCTGTTGATGAGCAGTCTCATCAAAACAGGACAGAAAAACACACCATCAGCTGAAGACCCACGCAAATCAATGCAAAACAATGTTGAACTTTGCTACTTTGGTGATTGTTAGCGGCATTACCTCATCTGTCACCTGATTGGTCCTCCTCTGCAGCTCCTCCACTTCAGATCTCATGGTGGAGTCGGCAGCCATCCTAGCTGAGAACTGCAGCAGGGGGGAGGACAGGTTGAGGGACGCGGTTATTCTTAGAGCAAAGGCTTTATAAACTCAGCATGCCTCAGATTGACAGCAATAATTGGTCTGGTACAACGGAGAAGAAACGGCACAGCTGATGTGTTGCATAAAATCAGACCCCCTTGTGCAAGACCAAAACCATTATTTATTAATTGCTAGGTGCATCTCAGAATCAGCATGCATCCTGAACATAGGCTGGAAAATTATATATCTCAACAAACCTTAACCAGTCCTTGAGCTTACAGTGTTTAGAGGGTGTGTTTAAGTTGTCACAATGTCTTGCACCTTTATTTCGTGACTAAAGAAAAACAGCAGCAGGCATTTGAAACAAAGCAATGAGGCTAGTTAATTATTCTGCATCCTTTTGAGGCATCTTCATGATACATGTGCACGGGGAAAAAATCTGAAATATGATGTATAATGGAAATGATATGAATATAATTTGAATTAAAGGAACAGTTCACCCAAAAATGAATTTGCTGAAATGTTTCAGGTCATCCAAGATGTAGATGACTTTGTTTCTTCATCGGAACAGATTTGAAGAAATTTAGCATTACATCACTTGCTCTCCAGTGCATCCTCTGCAGTGAATGGGTGCCGTCAGAATGAGAGTTCAAAAAAGCATCACAGTAATCCACACATCTCTGGTCCATCAATTAACATCTTGTGAAATGAAAAGCTGTATGTTTGTGAGAAACAAATCCATCAACACCTTTTAAACTTCAAACCCTTGGTTTCGGCTAAAACAGGGGATTGACTTTTCACTGGAAGAAGCATTATTACGGATTATGGACTGGTATTTGGGCCAGAAGCGACAATTTAATGTTAAATTTAACTTTAATTAGGAATTTGTTTCTTACAAACAGACAGGTTTTTACTTCATAAGATGTTAAGTGGTGGACTGGAATCATGTGGATTACTTGTGAATTATTGTAATGTTTTTATCAGCCGTTTGGACTCTCATCCTGACGGCACCCATTCACTGTTGAGGATCCATTGGTGAGCAAATGATGTAATGCTAAATTTCTCCAAATCTGTTCGAACAAAGAAACAAACTCATCTACATCTTGAATTATAAAAAATTATGATGTTTATGTTTTTAAGGTCATTATATTCCACTCTGAACAACTAAGAGACACCACAATATCAGACACATATTAATAAGTATATCATAAACGTATTTATAGTCTTTTGATTTTAAGGTGAACGTTTATATCAGCAGGACATAAAATCACCCCAAATGACACTCCACACAAACCTTTTCTCATTTTAATTAGTTTTAATTACATTAAATTTAACTATTGTCTGGTTCACTATAGCAACAAGCAGATGTACAGCTTGTAAGAAACCTTTGCTCATATGTGGACCAATAAATCATGTCATGGCATATGGGTAACATCTATAATAACAAGAAATGGTGGGCTCTCACCTTTACCAGATCAGTAATTAAAGTTCATACTGCTTGTGGCTCAGGACGAGGGAGGGGTTATGTCAATATCACCATTAAACAAAAGTGTAAAAGTTCATAGGTTCATTATTATTTTTTAGATGGCAAACTATTATGAAATGCAGTAATGCAGTTTCTGAATCAGTTTGTTTCAATCAGGTAAGAAACAAATGGCATCAAACCCAGGAACCTATTTTGAGGGTAAACCACTGAAATGGTTAATGCACACAAATTGTCAGTGAAGACTGTTTGATTATATTCAAGTTTAGAAGCATTAGCCTAAATCGAGTGGAATTTATTGCACCAAGTTATGATGGTCTTTATTAACTTTTAATTTTTCTTTTCATGTTTTTCATTATTGATTTGTCTACAAACCATTTACTGTTATTTGATTTAATTTGCATTATACCAAGTAGGCAGAACAAATCTTGACTGATCATCAACATTTAATACCTGAAAACATCAAATGAGTCCCTCGAAAAGGGCAAGATTTATTAATTTTATTGCATTCCCTGGGGCACAGCGCCTTGCTGTATCATTTATTGGACTGGTTTGCCCTGTGGGTTTTAAACCACAGATGGACATGGACTTAATGAGAGGATTTCATTTGTTCATTGATGAGAGACTGCTGTCCAAACACAACGGACAGACCAAATCAAAGCAGAAAATAGCCTACTTTTTTCTTTCAAAATTTGCTTGCAATTCCAGCAACAAGACCAACCTTTTAAAAGCAACTTTTGACCTCATGAGCTGTAATAACACTGAATAATAATAATAATCTCACGTAACAAAACATTTAATTTACACCTTCGTATAGCCTACTATAATGTCATTTACATTATGCATTTATATAATACATTTCATTTTAAATTATATAGCTGTATATATCACGTTTTTTTTTTTTTTTTTTTAAAACTCTGATGAGTATGTTATTATTTGCCTTCGCATCTATCTGCAACCAAGTAATCATATCAGAATAAACTACAGGAGTGATGAAAAAATAACCTGAAAACAAATAGCATCCAAACGCAACATTAAAGCCCAGTATTAACAGACGCCATATTCTTTGATATACTTTTCAGTAAGTTAGGTTACAAAAATGACCTAAAGTTTCTTTTTCAACGAGATACTCAAAAAAAATTATAAACTACTTACTGTATGACAGTAGGTACACGCTTAAGCGTTATTTTCCCTGAGGATGGCGCAAAGACAAAGCCGTTTTTGTTCACCCTCGCGCTCAACACCTGTTTGCTCATCGATCTGATTTCAGCATCATCTACTCAGCGCGAGCAGGCAGGCAGGCAGTTGTCTTCATCACAGGTAACTCGGAGGCCGCGCCCCTTTGTGAAGCCGATTGGTTATTTTTGTATTCATTATCTTGCGCTGGGGATTTTAATTGGCTGTTATGACTGTCAGTCATTTTCTACTTCAGCTCCTGATGCGGGTAACTTGTGTTGCACATAGCAACCAGTGTTTGCACACGTAATGAGTGGAGATCTGCTTTGTATGTCCAAAACAAATAACGTTTATTTGAGCATCAGCACAGTAACTCTGCAAAACGGACAGCTGACTGATATTCTCAGTGATTAAATAATATGGCTCTGGAATATCCTTAATAGCTATTATCTATTCTAAAACTATTCTATTCTGATAAAACCAAGGCATAAATGAAAAGGGCGCAATGGCATGGAATAAAATAAAATATGGAAATATGGCATAAACTGAACCTCTAAGGATGCAAACAAGCGTTGCAACAAAGCTGCCACCTAGTGTAAAGGCACAGTATGATCATGCTGTCATAGCTAACAATGAAACAAATAATTATGTCAGTTATTAAAACAAAGACATTTGACAATGACAGGCCACAAAGAGGAACTGACAAAAGAATATAATCAAGATGGCAAAGTATATTCTTTTATATTCAGGAGTACATTGTCAGCTGCAACCACTGTAAACAAAAACACAAAAGAGAGTTATATAGGAGCTAATTTAGGACATATTGTTTCTTTGTGGTCTTAAATTATAGTTCACATACAGTACCTCTTGAATGTCGACTTTAATGGTGCCATTGTTGTCTTTATCAAGTGTCTTGAAGGCACCTGTAAAAAAAAAAACAACATTAGCGAGGCAATTCATGCTGAAACTACAAATACAATGAGTCTGTGATAAAAGAATTAAGATGGCAAAACAATCTGTCAACATACGACACATAGCATCCAGGCGCACAAGACACCCGATGTAATTGTCAAAGTCCATGTTCCCCTTTTCATCACTATATCTCCTGACGATCAACTGGAAAAGCTGTTCATTGAGTGGGAACCCTAAAGGAGGGATGAGAAATTACGAATTAGACCCAATAAACTATATTCAATTCCAATCTGACTTGCTGACGGAGAATAATGACTGGTAAATATACTAGTATTTTTCCACAATACTGAAAAAAAAACACACACACACACGAGACTTTAGCATGCCTTTGAAAGTAGCAATGCAAACTGCAACCATTTTAGTACTGACAACACTACTCACCTGCTGCTTTAAAAGCTCCAGGTAGCTCATCGGACCCAATCACACCAGAGCGATCGGCATCAAAATTCTTGTAAATGCCCTGGATTAAACAAAAACAGGTTGCAAACTCTTCATTAAAATCCTGATATTCATAGTTAGTTGAGACAAAATAGTCCCCCAGTACAAAAAGTATAAAATTAACTATGTTTGTACCTGCCACCTCTTGATGTTATTCCAAAGATACTTAAACTCTTCAAATCCCAGTTTTCCAGTACTGTCACTCTGAGAGCAGATAGTTAAGGCAAAACCGACATACAGTATTCATAAAATGTAATATTCAGCCTCTTTCTGTTAACATGATTATACTGAAGGATACATCCATTACTGCCACCATGCTTCTGCAGGACTCAATAGTGAAACCATCTGTCTTAAGATCGCCATCTAGAGGTGAAAACCAGGGATCATCTTATTAGAATCTTTTACATGACTCATTTGTGTCATCAATATATGTTGAAGAAACTCACGTTTGGAAATAATCTTGTTAAGGATGCCCATCAGTTCATTAGGGCTCACCTCCATGTCCTATGATAAGAGGAAATGGATGAAAAGGTCAAAACGGCTGCTCTTACAGGTTAAAAGCAATCACATTTTTTAAATAATTTATAGAGACTACTAGCAATGTCTAAAACACTGAGACAGAACATGGACATGCATATAAAGTATGTATTTTATAACAGTAGTTTTCAAATCAGGGGGCAAGAGGATGGGATGACTTAAAAAAATTACATTTATTAATTTAGCAGATGTTTACAATTGACGAATACAAGCGATTTATCATGAGGAAGCAATAACATGAGAAGTGCAAGCAATACAAAGTTTCATTCTACCTACCAGAAACACTGAATGTTTTAATAATTTTAATTCATTTAATAAATGAATTAAAACATAATTAAAATGCTGAATACACACACACACACACACAAATATCAAGATATGAAGAAATATGTATTTTCCAATATCTAAATGTGGAATATTATAGAATCACAAACTGAATTATTTAATTTACTATATCAACTAATAAAATTTGAAAACAAACACTGTTGTCATAATGGTACAGTTTGGATCTTTGTGTCAAAAAGCTTGAGAACCACGGTTTTATATAATGGTGCAAACTATTATGTGACAGGAAAAATCACTTATGTGATATCTCTAATACTAATCGTGTTTTGACAGTAATTTTCCACTAGCATAAAAAGGAAAGAGTGCTTTCTTTAACTTTAAAGAGCACTCCTGCATCTAATGAATCCAATACTTTAGTAAAGCAGGCTTCCACGCCCCTCTATGACTCAACACAAACAAAACCCATCGGGACAGTCTACTTCACAATGGCAGAAAGATCCAGTCATACTTCTTGCCCCTGGACTAGTTTTGCATGGTATAACCGCACTCGTCTTGTCTGTTTGAAGATCAGTAACTCTGAATAACATATACAAGCCTGTATAACGGCAATAGACTTTTCTGAAAACAGAGGGAAAGCCTTGCTGGGTGGAGCGAAGTGATGGAATTTAGACAATGCCTGTGGAAGTTGTGGAAGTTTCTGGGTTGAAACCAGAACATGTGATGAAAGTGTTGAAGTGTCTGATTTGTAAAACTGTAGCCAGACTCAAATACCTCGATGGACATTTGTATGCCGGTGATGGGACCATTAGAGAGGTATGGGAGAGTACATTAAGACCCAGATCATAGAAAAGGATATTTAATCTCCCAAAAATAAGAGACTGATGAACACAGAAACTTCCTAAAAGTGAATTAGGCTCCTGACTGAATTCAGACTGTTTAAACTGCATCAGACACTGCAATAAAATGGAAATTTAAAACAACATCAGAAAGAACAGATTAAAGGTCTGCTGCGGCCATGGCAGGTTTACTCACATCCCCTGCTAGTTGTTGAAACACCCTGCGAAACTGCCTTTCTTCATCGGTTTCATTCTGGTTTACGTATGTGAGTGGTCTTCTAGGAGGAGGCTGGAAGAGCAGACAAGTTAAGTACGGTGAGAAGTGCATTAAACTTCTTCAAGGTAAGAAATCAATGGACCACTATACTTGACTTCCTGGATTCGCCAAAGTGCTTAATGACATGGCACAAACTCAACCATTCAACACAATGAAAAATAATAAATAAACAAATAAATATAGGTATATGCAAACTTACAGGATCAGAAGGAACAAACTGGTCGACGTTGCTGTGATGCATGGAAAAGGAAAAAAAGAGATATCATCACTGATGATTTGTTGAAAATGTATTTTGTTTTTCTTTGGACAAGCAGTAGTGAGAGTACTGACTTACCTGACAACATCTATGAACCCTTTAATAAGTTTGTTGGCCAAAAACATCTTGAGCACTCTAAACAAAATGATTGGACATATGATTATGCAATGTTTTTGATGTTTGTAACTTAATATACTGCACTAGATGCACATTAACCGATAACTGTGGCAGTCAGCTCACTACAAAACTTTTATCATTACCTAGTAGTTCAAAAAGTAAATTTTATATATATATATAGATATAGAGATATATAAATACATATATATACAGTGGGTACGGAAAGTATTCAGACCCCCTTAAATTTTTATATATATATACACACACACACACACACACACTATTTGTGGTATTTACCTGTGGTTACTATGGTTTTTGCACTGAATAAACAAACCATTTCCTGTCAGCACGCTACGTTACAGGCCTAAGTTATTTGAGTTAATACGAAAACATGACGTTTATGCTGCTGTCTTGGTTTAACTACTGTAAAATCTAATTTAAAGTTACAGTTTCAGGCCATTGTGGTTTAATCCGGACGCACATCAGGAATGGGCAATGTTTTCAAAATAGACTACGTTTAAACGAGAACTTACCGGAACAAAGACGCTGAATAGGTCCAGCGGAAAGGTACAGAGGAAGAGTAGACCCGCTGCTCAGGTAAACAGATAAAAGTAGAAGCAGTTTCCCAAAGGCGATCTGTTCTTTATGGATAGAGCAGCTCTCCACACCCAGTTCACTGATTTGTCAAACTCTAGGTCCTAAAACCAGCCAGCCACGTTTCACGAACAACACTGCAGAGGTTTTGCGTCATGACGTCAATTTGTAGGCTAGGTAGTTCATCGGAATAGATTGGTCTTTCCCAGGTTTTGCAATAGGTACTATAATGCCTTGTTTCCACGAATACGGGAGTTTCCCTGATTTCCATACTTCATTGTAAAGTTTTAATATTATATTTAATGCTTTTTCTGATAGATGCTTGATCATATCATAACACACTTCATCTTTCCCTGGAGAAGTATGTCTTACCCCTTTCAGTGCCTGTTTTAGTTCATTCAATGTGAATATGGCATCCATTGGACTTTCCGAGGAAACTTTTTGAATTAAAACATCTGGATTATCTCTTAATCTTTGTTCTCTTTTTTCCCTCATTTCTTCTGAAATGTTATCATTACTATGCACCTTTACAAATGCCTCAGCCAAAACCTCTGCCTTTTCTTTATTACTGGTAACTTGTTTATTTCCACTTATTAAGGCTAGGCTAAATTGTCATGCCTATTTTATATAGGTGTGTATTAAGCGCTCCCTAGTGTACAAATGTTGTATTACATCCTCGATATTCTTAAAGGGATAGTTCACCCAAAAAAAAACTGCAATGCTTTGCCTAGATCATTTTCTTTTTGCTGGTCTTTAGAATAGCACTTTTTGATTTATGAGTAATATAAATTTTAACTGTTGTAACATTAGTTTGACTGACTGTAATTTTTTATTAAAACTGAAAAGAATTGCATTTTCAGTTTGGAATACCAACATAAAAATCAAACAATACAAATACCAAAAAGGCTAATGGTGGTTTAATATGTTATTGTTATATTGAATAATTAATGAATTAATTAATTTAAAAAAGCACACAAATCTAGCATTTATTTATTTATTTTTAATGCCAATAAAATACAGTATGGAATTAGAGAATTTACTTTTAATCTGACTGTAATCATCAAATATGCACGTTTACAATGACCAAATACATCCACAGATTTTATTCAGTAAATGATTATTTACAGAAATAAAAAAAATTAATAAATATGTACTGAACTTTCTTTAATAATTATGTTGAGACCATGCATTTATTTGGGCATTGTACTCGTTCAGTTATATTGTGGTGTAAGACAGAAATTTAACAATGAATCTATTCACTGTTCAAGACCCTTCTCACTTTTATGGGAAGATTAGCTTTTTGGCTTCAATGAATATTTTAAAGTGCTTTTATTTAATCTATTTACTTAAATTAATTATATATATATATATATATCATTAATTAATTTAAGTATTTATTTACTTTTATTTAAAAAATATATATATATACATATATAATATATTAATTAATATATACATACATATATAATATATTAATTTAATATTTTATACCTGATTGTACCCCTGTTCTGGTTGTTTTTGATGTTATTACTTTTATATTTACTTTTGTAGTTTTTTTTTCTTTCTTTCTGTTTTAAGATTACAGGTGCATCACAATTAAAAGAACCAAAGACTTAAACTACTTCAGTCTGTGTGCATTGAATTTATTTAATACACGAGTTTCACAATTTGAGTTGAATTACTGAAATAAATGAACTTTTCCACGACATTCTAATTTATTGAGATGCACCTGTATGCTTAACTGTAGCCTATAATCGTCAATATTCTGCGTCCCCGCCCACAAAGTGACGTCGAACAGGATGTAGATTTGCACAGGGAAGTGTAGCTCGCAAAGTTGTAACGTCAACTGCTTCCTTAACAATGGCGACTGTCACGACCGAGTCATTGGTGTCGGCAAGATTCAGAGGAGTACTGCTTGTTGTCATTCTTCAATTTGTATTAATACCACCGCTGACTGCTATATCAGAGCCGGGAAAATGGGTCCTGGATGTGGATAATGTAAGTGCATCACCACCTGCAGCGAAACCTTGACGCTCGTGTTGTATCTTCTAGTCTCATGACAGTCCATTGTCTTTACACACACAACACCGGTTAACAGCCACTATTAATGAATGTATAGAATTGAAGAATGTGTAGAATATATATCGGGGATCGATAATATGATGTTATCTGCCTACAGTGAACGTGTAATAAGGGATGAGGCTAAGCTATAAGCAATGGCTCTACAGAATTTCTTAGTCTGGTCTTGTCCTAATATAGCTGATTGCATACTAATCTTTTTATTAGTTACAAATACATTTCTTGTGTAATATATGAGCATGAAGTATTTCATATTTAGGGTAACTACTGAGATCAACAAATTGTAAGAATCCTCCTTTTTGTGTATTTTTAGGTAGGTGGGAGCCCAAAGTTCTACTATTTTCCGAAGACTATGTTCAATAATACTTTCATTGAAATTAATTGTGAGTATGCTCTTTACTTTATCTGTTTTCTTGTATTTTTTTCTCTCTCAGTTTTCTCTGACACTGACAAGCAAATTTTTTATTAGCGCTGAAAAGAATTGTAATAGATAAAACAACACAAAAATCTAACAATGCACATGCCAAAAGTAGGTTACATTTAAAAAAGTAAGTAAATTAAAATATAGATATATGCTCTTTAATTTATAATTTTTTATAATTGAATCCAGTGCATCAGCGAATGATATGCTTTGACTGCTCTGATTATTATTTGTATTCTTCTTATGCTGTATATATTTCAGTGAACATTGAAGGGTGTGCTGTTCCTGTAAACCTCACTATAGCATGGTATTTGCAGAGTTCTCCTTGCTACGATGAAGTGTTTGGACTTGATGTGAGTGTATTTTTACCAACAAGTGCTATTTTTTAATTTACAGCAGTTTAATATGCATTATTCTCTTTTCTTCAAAAAGCCTGAATCAGCAGATGTCTATTTTAAGAGCGCCACTGTGCACCGGGAAGGAAGCTATGGATTCTACATATACCACAAGTATGAGCCTATAAAGTGTGAATCTAATATTCCTGGAATTAAGGTACATGGCATCTTCACTCTCTCATACATAACTTGTTTAATGAATGTACAGTTTATCACTGTGTTAATGAACATAAAAGAGTTTGCATTTAGTTGTAGGTTTACATTTTTTAGTTAAGTCAGGTCAGACAGATCTGACAAATTAACATGAATGCCAAGAGATCTTTCTTTCTTTTATTTTTTTTGATTGGACTCCCCAGTTTGGAGTAAAAGACTTTGATCATCCTAACCAACTGACGCCATTGGTGAGTTGAACTGATGCTTTTAAACCAGGGTTTTTCCGGGGTCAAAAATAGTGGTAGCTTGTGCATATGGACATCCACTTGTGCAAAGTTGATTGAGTACATAATTGAATCTAATAATTAATGAAATATTGTTTTGAGATGATTATATGACAAGAAAGAGAGTGATATATGAAACTAGAACAGCTAGCTATGTTGGAAATCAGTTGCCTAATTCCAGTGGTGGACGAAGTACACAAATCAAGTACTTGAGTAAAAGTACAGATACATATAATAAAATATTACTCCAGTAAAAGTACTCCTTTTACAATTTTACTCGAGTGAAAGTACAAAAGTACTCGATTTTTTATGTACTTAAGTAAAAAAAGTACTTATAGATAGATTTATTTTGCAATTTTATATAGGCTACTTAATTTAATTTTATATTAGCACATATTTTTTATAATCCTACTGCTCAAAATACCTGGGATTTTCCCAAAATAATCACTATATGGAGTCAAGATATATTTTTGTTGTTGATATGGACTACGTTGACGAGAGTGATGTAGTAATGTTCACTATGAAGCTTACACTGCAATGTACCTGAAAGAAAACAGATTTGACCATCTGATTTTCACCAGTAAGAAAAACGTGTTTTAAAGCTTGTTGTTTTGCAGAGCATCACAGTTATATATGACATGAGAATAAGGCCTGAAGTTAGGAAGAACATTTTAAGGAAAATATCATTATATTTTCATAGTGATTTTTTTCTTCTCAAACCTTGTCTGTGGTATAAAAACACCCCTGGCCAAATGCCCCCAGAGGGCATCACTTCCCACTTTGATAATTACTGTAGTTACCATGTTCTGAACATCACATCCTTTCTTTCCCCCCAGATGTAATCTTGTTGACTCAATAAACACAACTGTTCTTAGCAATAACACTCTTTACTGCCAAAACACGTTCAACCACAGCAGCTCTGTATACAGGACTCAACTGAACTACAAAAAAACCGCGCTAACCCAAAATGGTGCTTTTCGCGCATGCGCAGAAGATAAAACATAACTTAACAATCTATCTAGGTGGTTGAATAAAAATATTTGGACTTTATATCTAAACATTACCTCAACTTAGCACCAGTTAGCATCAGCTAACAATATTTACTTATTTTCAGTATGGTTATGATGAATAAACATTCACATCTGTCTACTCGGCTAGTTAATCCAAACAATATAAAGATTTATACTGTTGATAAACAATATAAAAACAGACGTCACATAGGGCTGAATGCGTAGCATTTTAATAAAACTGTTAACGTTACGGCAGCGGGGAATATGAACGTGCATGAGTTATTTTAATCTGTTATTATTTTAATGTTTCTTTTTATTTTTTTTACCTAAAACAGAGACACTGATGTTGATGTGTCTGCATTCAAGCATTTCAGTGGGCTTAAATAGATCACCCTTTACAGCAGATTTAGTTCACAAACAACTGACAGTTTTGACCTAAATATGATTTTCAGTTACAATAATTAATCCTAAAATTCGACATTAGTAACTTACTTTTAGCAGCATCAGTCGCGCGTGCGGTCTTACTTGTGCATTCAGTTCACTGGAGACTCGCACTAAACGGTTCATTTGAATCAGTGAGTTGTCGTCTCGAGAACAGCTGCAATCGGATCATTCTAATTCGTGAATGAATCGTTTGGTGCGATTTGCAAACCGATTTAAAAGGTTCATTGAAAAGAATCAGTTTGTTCTTGAATCAGACACCGCTTCTGCGTGTCAGAGCACGTGATATATTATAAGGAGTAACAATATGTTTTATGAAATGTAGTGAAGTAAAAAGTACGATCTTATGCTTTGGAATACTCAAAATAAAACTACTCCAGTAAAGTACAGATACTTGACAAATTTACTTAAGTACAGTAACGAATTAAAACTACTCCGTTACTGTCCACCACTGCCTAATTCAGCGGCACAGAATGCTGTGATTGACCAATCAGAATCCAGTTTTCCAAAGAGCCTTGTTAATTAGTATTTAATTTGTCATTCTGATTATCTGACACAGATTCTGTCTCACTGTTTTTATTGTTAACTTAAATAGCCAAAGCTTAAACAACCAACAGACTTTGCTGTTAATTTGAATGTCTGGTCTAATCAGTCATTGGTTCTTTTGAGTGTGTGTGCCCAGGGCCACCTTTCATAAACGTATTGCTGTCAAGCTATTAAACTATTAATCCTGCTTAGATTTAGTCCAGTGTGGAAGGAATTCTGCCAAATTTAGAAAACTGCGAAATCAGAAATGACAATGCAAATTAGCATCAAATATTTTTAATATTGCAGCAGTTAAAAATTTTACTTAGGCTTTACTGTGTATACCTTGGGAAACTTTGTCGGCTCTTTTGTGTTTCAGGCAACCCCAAATTCACAAGGCAGAAGAAGGAGGGACTCAGTGAAGACAGAAGGGCAGACAAAAAATGTCAGTTCATAATCCGTTTAATATTTTTCAAAAATTTACTCAAAATAAAAAGTCTGTCATCATTTATTCACCCTCTAAACCTATGTGATGCTTTTTTCTTGTAGAACACAAAAGGAAATCTTTAGCAGAATATCTGAGCTGTTCTCTGCCTTACAAGGGACTAGGGACTGTCAGGCTTCAAAAAGGACCAAAAGCAATATATAGCTATTTTTTTACATTTTTGCAGTCATAGTCTCCATTTAGTTTCACTGTATGGAAAAGAGCAACTTACATGTTAATGAGAGTGTGTAAATAATGACAGAATTTTGATTTTTGGGTCAATTACTCCTTTTAATGCCTTGATATGATTATTAAATGGTGGTACTTTTAGTTGTAAAGGAAGCAATGATGTAATATGACGTAACTTGTATGAAGTTCCATGCCAACAATGTTAAGATTTATGCAGTTCACCGTTTGAAATGTTTGCATGATCAGGCTGCTGCAACAAATTCAACGAGTGCTCCAAAAAGCAAAGACTCTTCATCAGTGGAGACCTCGGTGAGTATTAAAGCACAGAAAGAATCACGATTCACAAAGAGCTTAATGTGTCTCTTTTTTTTTTTTTTTTACATGCATGTTTTGTTGTTGCAGCAAAAACAGTCTAAATCAGACTCTGCAGTGGCACAAACCTGGGAAGACAGCCCCTATATGTTCATCATCAAAATTGAGGCAAATCCTCCATCTGCCAAAGAAATAAAATCAAGCATTAAATGTAAGATTATAATTAGGCATGCCTTAACATTAATAATGAGGTTTATGTAGTGATACACTGTTGTGGAACTCAAAAAGCTGTTATAATGTCTTATGAACGAGAACAGCCTGCTTTGACAACAAAGGGCATTTTGAATAACGTACAATTACTAACCCATTTTATAAATGCATTAATATTTATAGTTTAATATATATTTCAAATTTTAATAATCATTTAAAAAATATATATTATACAGTGGAGGTCAGGATGCATGGTGCCTATCAATACATCTCAGCGTCTGAATGGCCATTGATGATTGTGAGTACACATTGTGTTTTTTTTTTCTGTTTTTGCTTTTTTAATTGTCTAATTGCAGTAGTTATTTAACGCTCAGTAGCAACGTGTTAGCATTTTGTGCAGCATTTTGGGGGGTTCTTTAATTTAACAAAGCTTCCACTCATATTTTTCTTCAGTTCTACATGGTGATGTGCATCATCTATGTGATTATGGGTGTGCTGTGGTTGGCTCTCTCTGCGTGTTACTGGAGAGACCTGCTTCGGATTCAGTTTTGGATTGGAGGAGTGATCTTCCTGGGCATGCTTGAGAAGGCAGTCTACTATGCAGAGTTCCAGAGTATCCGTTACGATGGCCACTCAGGTAACACTACTTAAAAATGTGTCGTTAAATATTTGTTATATTTGTTAATTTCACAAACAACTTGAACTGAGACCATACTGTGTGTCTGCAGCTGAAATGTAATATTTTTATGTGCATAAGATAACATAATATGTTGGCGTTTAAACATGAGATCACTACTGTACTCAAAATAGGTTTTTACAGAATTTTATAGGCAGAGATGGGTAGATTACCTAGAAATTGTAGTCTGTTACTGATTCCAAATTGCATGACAAAAATTGTAGTTAGTAAGGCAATCAATTACATTACAAATTTTAGGTAATATAATCAGACTACTTTTTGATTACTTTTGACCTAACTCGTTTATCACCTAACTTGTTTGATCTAACTTGGTTTATTGATTTAAATAGGATAATCTTGTACTATATTGATATAAAAATACAAAGAGTAATAAAATATATTCCATTCGTTGTAATTAACAACATGAAGTGCATTAAACATTACATTACCTCAAGGTTTCTCAAACTGGGGTTCGTAAATTAACTGCAGGGGGGGTTGTGAGTTTAAAGGGTTGGTTGATTGCGATTTCACTTTTTTAACGTTAGTTAGTGTGTAATGTCACTGTTTGAGCATAAACAATATCTGCAAAGTTAAGAAGCTGAAAGTTCAATGCAAATGGAGATATGGTCTTTTAAAATTCTGGCGGTTTAATGCCTACAAAAACGGCTGGTAGAGACTACAACGAGGTACTTCCCGGGTTCGTGACATCACAAACCCAGATAAACCCCGCCCTCGGGAAAAGGCAGCAAAGGGGGCGAGGCCATGCTGCGCTACTTTAGAGAAGAGAAAACTAGAGGTGCACGTAAAAATCTGTTCATATATGAATCGCGATTCTGTCTTCTAACGACTCTAATGGATTCACAGGTTTCAAAATCAATGTTCTAAAGCAGTGGTTCTTAATACTGGTCCTCGCGTTCCCCTGCTCTGCATCTCTCTCTCTCTCTCTCTCTCTCTCTCTCTCCCTTTCCTTCC
>NW_015554107.1:982343-983039 GCF_001515605.1 Sinocyclocheilus anshuiensis | reverse complement strand
TTAAAGGGGTGGTTCATTGCGATTTCACTTTTTTTAACGGTAGTTAGTGTGTAATGTTGCTGTTTGAGCATAAACAATATCTGCAAAGTTAAGAAGCTGAAAGTTCAATGCAAATGGAGATATGGTCTTTTAAAATTCTGGCGGTTTAATGCCTACAAAAACGGCTGGTAGAGACTACAACGAGGTACTTCCCGGGTTCGTGACATCACAAACCCAGATAAACCCCGCCCTCGGGAAAAGGCAGCAAAGGGGGCGAGGCCATGCTGCTCTACTTTAGAGAAGAGAAAACTAGAGGTGCACGTAAAAATCTGTTCATATATGAATCGCGATTCTGTCTTCTAACGACTCTAATGGATTCACAGGTTTCAAAATCAATGTTCTAAAGCAGTGGTTCTTAATACTGGTCCTCGCGTTCCCCTGCTCTGCATCTCTCTCTCTCTCTCTCTCTCATTCAGCTCCACAATGAACTGTTCCAATTATACACTTATTTTCACATAGCTATGAGAAGCGTTAAACATTGACGCATGTGCAGTTTTATCCTGATTAAAGCTTTAATACAGTACGGCAACTGCACGCGCATCCATGTTTAACGCTTCTCATAACAATGTGAAAATAAGTGTATAAATGTAACAGTTCATTGTTGGAGGTGAGCTGAATGAGAGAGAGAGAGAGAGATGCAGAGCGTGTGCAGAGCAG